>NW_028115393.1:0-52135 GCF_964273445.1 Streptopelia decaocto | reverse complement strand
AAAAATTTCAACTGGAATTTTAGCCATTTGTTACGTGAAATTGTAAACATGTGGACATGGATTTTGAAAATTCTAGAGAGAATTTTAAAAAGCTTCAAGAGAATTTCAACAATTTTGAGAGGGATTTGAAAAGTTTCAATGGGAATGGGAAGAATTGGGACAAAATTGGAAAATTTTTAAGGGACTTTGAAAAAATTTCAACTGGAATTTTAGCCAATTTTACGTGAAATTGTAAACATGTGGACATGGATTTTGAAAATTCTAGAGAGAATTTTAAAGCTTCAAGAGAATTTCAACAATTTTGAGAGGGATTTGAAAAGTTTCAATGGGAATGGGAAGAATTGGGACAAAAATTGGAAAATTTTTAAGGGACTTTGAAAAAATTGCAACTGGAATTTTAGCCATTTTTTGACGTGAAATTGTAAACATGTGGCCATGGATTTTGAAAATTCTAGAGAGAATTTTAAAAGCTTCAAGAGAATTTCAACAATTTTGAGAGGGATTTGAAAAGTTTCAATGGGAATGGGAAGAATTGGGACAAAAATTGGAAAATTTTTAAGGGACTTTGAAAAAATTTCAACTGGAATTTTAGCAATTTTTTAATGTGAAATTGTAAACATGTTGAAGTGGATTTTGAAAATTCTGGAGAGAATTTTAAAAGCTTCAACAGAATTTCAACAATTTTGAGAGGGATTTGAAAAGTTTCAATGGGAATGGGAAGAATTGGGACAAAAATTGGAAAATTTTTAAGGGACTTTGAAAAAATTTCAACTGGAATTTTAGCCATTTTTTGACGTGAAATTGTAAACATGTTGAAGTGGATTTTGAAAATTCTAGAGAGAATTTTAAAAGCTTCAAGAGAATTTCAACAATTTTGAGAGGGATTTGAAAGTTTCAATGGGAATGGAAGAATTGGGACAAAAATTGGAAAATTTTTAAGGGACTTTGAAAAAATTTCAACTGGAATTTTAGCCATTTTTTGACGTGAAATTGTAAACATGTGGACACAGATTTTGAAAATTCTAGAGAGAATTTTAAAAGCCTCAAGAGAATTTGATTTGAAAAGTTTCAATGGGAATGGGAAGAATTGGGACAAAAATTGGAAAATTTTTCAGGGACTTTGAAAACATTTCAACTGGAATTTTAGCCATTTTTTGACGTGAAATTGTAAACATGTGGCCATGGATTTTGAAAATTCTAGAGAGAATTTTAAAAGCTTCAACAGAATTTCAACAATTTTGAGAGGGATCTGAAAAGTTTCAATGGGAATGGGAAGAATTGGGACAAAAATTGGAAAATTTTTAAGGGACTTTGAAAAAATTTCAACTGGAATTTTAGCCATTTTTTGACGTGAAATTGTAAACATGTGGCCATGGATTTTGAAAATTCTAGAGAGAATTTTAAAAGCTTCAACAGAATTTCAACAATTTTGAGAGGGATTTGAAAAGTTTCAATGGGAATGGGAAGAATTGGGACAAAAATTGGAAAATTTTTAAGGGACTTTGAAAAAATTGCAACTGGAATTTTAGCAATTTTTTTATGTGAAATTGTAAACATGTGGACATGGATTTTGAAAATTCTAGAGAGAATTTTAAAAGCTTCAAGAGAATTTCAACAATTTGGAGAGGGATTTGAAAAGTTTCAATGGGAATGGGAAGAATTGGGACAAAAATTGGAAAATTTTTAAGGGACTTTGAAAAAATTTCAATTGGAATTTTAGCAATTTTTTGACGTGAAATTGTAAACATGTGGACATTGATTTTGAAAATTCTAGAGAGAATTTTAAAAGCTTCAAGAGAATTTCAACAATTTTGAGAGGGATTTGAAAAGTTTCAATGGGAATGGGAAGAATTGGGACAAAAATTGGAAAATTTTTAAGGGACTTTGAAAAAATTTCAACTGGAATTTTAGCCATTTTTTGACGTGAAATTGTAAACATGTGGCCATGGATTTTGAAAATTCTAGAGAGAATTTTAAAAGCTTCAAGAGAATTTCAACAATTTTGAGAGGGATTTAAAAAGTTTCAATGGGAATGGGAAGAATTGGGACAAAAATTGGAAATTTTTTAAGGGACTTTGAAAAAATTTCAACTGGAATTTTAGCAATTTTTTGACGTGAAATTGTAAACATGTGGACATGGATTTTGAAAATTCTAGAGAGAATTTTAAAAGCTTCAACAGAATTTCAACAATTTTGAGAGGGATTTGAAAAGTTTCAATGGGAATGGGAAGAATTGGGACAAAAATTGGAAAATTTTTAAGGGACTTTGAAAAAATTTCAACTGGAATTTTAGCCATTTTTTTACGTGAAATTGTAAACATGTGGACATGGATTTTGAAAATTCTAGAGAGAATTTTAAAAGCTTCAAGAGAATTTCAACAATTTTGAGAGGGATTTGAAAAGTTTCAATGGGAATGGGAAGAATTGGGACAAAAATTGGAAAATTTTTCAGGGACTTTGAAAAAATTTCAACTGGAATTTTAGCAATTTTTTGACGTGAAATTGTAAACATGTGGCCATGGATTTTGAAAATTCTAGAGAGAATTTTAAAAGCTTCAAGAGAATTTCAACAATTTTGAGAGGGATTTGAAAAGTTTCAATGGGAATGGGAAGAATTGGGACAAAAATTGGAAAATTTTTAAGGGACTTTGAAAAAATTTCAACTGGAATTTTAGCCATTTTTTGACGTGAAATTGTAAACATGTGGACACAGATTTTGAAAATTCTAGAGAGAATTTTAAAAGCCTCAAGAGAATTTCAACCATTTTGAGAGGGATTTGAAAAGTTTCAATGGGAATGGGAAGAATTGGGACAAAAATTGGAAAATTTTTCAGGGACTTTGAAAACATTTCAACTGGAATTTTAGCCATTTTTTGACGTGAAATTGTAAACATGTGGACATGGATTTTGAAAATTCTAGAGAGAATTTTAAAAGCTTCAAGAGAATTTCAACAATTTTGAGAGGGATCTGAAAAGTTTCAATGGGAATGGGAAGAATTGGGACAAAAATTGGAAAATTTTTAAGGGACTTTGAAAAAATTTCAACTGGAATTTTAGCCATTTTTTGACGTGAAATTGTAAACATGTGGCCATGGATTTTGAAAATTCTAGAGAGAATTTTAAAAGCTTCAACAGAATTTCAACAATTTTGAGAGGGATTTGAAAAGTTTCAATGGGAATGGGAAGAATTGGGACAAAAATTGGAAAATTTTTAAGGGACTTTGAAAAAATTGCAACTGGAATTTTAGCAATTTTTTTATGTGAAATTGTAAACATGTGGACATGGATTTTGAAAATTCTAGAGAGAATTTTAAAAGCTTCAAGAGAATTTCAACAATTTGGAGAGGGATTTGAAAAGTTTCAATGGGAATGGGAAGAATTGGGACAAAAATTGGAAAATTTTTAAGGGACTTTGAAAAAATTTCAATTGGAATTTTAGCAATTTTTTGACGTGAAATTGTAAACATGTGGACATTGATTTTGAAAATTCTAGAGAGAATTTTAAAAGCTTCAAGAGAATTTCAACAATTTTGAGAGGGATTTGAAAAGTTTCAATGGGAATGGGAAGAATTGGGACAAAAATTGGAAAATTTTTAAGGGACTTTGAAAAAATTTCAACTGGAATTTTAGCCATTTTTTGACGTGAAATTGTAAACATGTGGCCATGGATTTTGAAAATTCTAGAGAGAATTTTAAAAGCTTCAAGAGAATTTCAACAATTTTGAGAGGGATTTAAAAAGTTTCAATGGGAATGGGAAGAATTGGGACAAAAATTGGAAATTTTTTAAGGGACTTTGAAAAAATTTCAACTGGAATTTTAGCAATTTTTTGACGTGAAATTGTAAACATGTGGACATGGATTTTGAAAATTCTAGAGAGAATTTTAAAAGCTTCAACAGAATTTCAACAATTTTGAGAGGGATTTGAAAAGTTTCAATGGGAATGGGAAGAATTGGGACAAAAATTGGAAAATTTTTAAGGGACTTTGAAAAAATTTCAACTGGAATTTTAGCCATTTTTTTACGTGAAATTGTAAACATGTGGACATGGATTTTGAAAATTCTAGAGAGAATTTTAAAAGCTTCAAGAGAATTTCAACAATTTTGAGAGGGATTTGAAAAGTTTCAATGGGAATGGGAAGAATTGGGACAAAAATTGGAAAATTTTTCAGGGACTTTGAAAAAATTTCAACTGGAATTTTAGCAATTTTTTGACGTGAAATTGTAAACATGTGGCCATGGATTTTGAAAATTCTAGAGAGAATTTTAAAAGCTTCAAGAGAATTTCAACCATTTTGAGAGGGATTTGAAAAGTTTCAATGGGAATGGGAAGAATTGGGACAAAAATTGGAAAATTTTTAAGGGACTTTGAAAAAATTTCAACTGGAATTTTAGCAATTTTTTGACGTGAAATTGTGAACATGTGGACATGGATTTTGAAAATTCTAGAGAGAATTTTAAAAGCTTCAAGAGAATTTCAACAATTTTGAGAGGGATTTGAAAAGTTTCAATGGGAATGGGAAGAATTGGGACAAAAATTGGAAAATTTTTAAGGGACTTTGAAAAAATTTCAACTGGAATTTTAGCCATTTTTTTACGTGAAATTGTAAACATGTGGACATGGATTTTGAAAATTCTGGAGAGAATTTTAAAAGCTTCAACAGAATTTCAACAATTTTGAGAGGGATTTGAAAAGTTTCAATGGGAATGGGAAGAATTGGGACAAAAATTGAAAAATTTTTAAGGGACTTTGAAAAAATTTCAACTGGAATTTTAGCCATTTTTTGACGTGAAATTGTAAACATGTGGACATGGATTTTGAAAATTCTAGAGAGAATTTTAAAAGCTTCAAGAGAATTTCAACAATTTGGAGAGGGATTTGAAAAGTTTCAATGGGAATGGGAAGAATTGGGACAAAAATTGGAAAATTTTTAAGGGACTTTGAAAAAATTTCAACTGGAATTTTAGCCATTTTTTTACGTGAAATTGTAAACATGTGGACACGGATTTTGAAAATTCTAGAGAGAATTTTAAAAGCCTCAAGAGAATTTCAACCATTTTGAGAGGGATTTGAAAAGTTTCAATGGGAATGGGAAGAATTGGGACAAAAATTGGAAAATTTTTAAGGGACTTTGAAAAAATTGTAACTGGAATTGTAGCCATTTTTTGACGTGAAATTGTAAACATGTGGACATGGATTTTGAAAATTCTAGAGAGAATTTTAAAAGCTTCAAGAGAATTTCAACAATTTTGAGAGGGATCTGAAAAGTTTCAATGGGAATGGGAAGAATTGGGACAAAAATTGGAAAATTTTTAAGGGACTTTGAAAAAATTTCAACTGGAATTTTAGCCATTTTTTGACGTGAAATTGTAAACATGTGGACATGGATTTTGAAAATTCTAGAGAGAATTTTAAAAGCTTCAAGAGAATTTCAACAATTTTGAGAGGGATTTGAAAAGTTTCAATGGGAATGGGAAGAATTGGGACAAAAATTGGAAAATTTTTAAGGGACTTTGAAAAAATTTCAACTGGAATTTTAGCCATTTTTTGACGTGAAATTGTAAACATGTGGACATTGATTTTGAAAATTCTAGAGAGAATTTTAAAAGCTTCAAGAGAATTTCAACAATTTTGAGAGGGATTTGAAAAGTTTCAATGGGAATGGGAAGAATTGGGACAAAAATTGGAAAATTTTTAAGGGACTTTGAAAAAATTTCAACTGGAATTTTAGCCATTTTTTGACGTGAAATTGTAAACATGTGGACATGGATTTTGAAAATTCTAGAGAGAATTTTAAAAGCTTCAAGAGAATTTCAACAATTTTGAGAGGGATTTGAAAAGTTTCAATGGGAATGGGAAGAATTGGGACAAAAATTGGAAAATTTTTAAGGGACTTTAAAAAAATTGCAACTGGAATTTTAGCCATTTTTTGACGTGAAATTGTAAACATGTGGCCATGGATTTTGAAAATTCTAGAGAGAATTTTAAAAGCTTCAAGAGAATTTCAACAATTTTGAGAGGGATTTGAAAAGTTTCAATGGGGAATGGGAAGAATTGGGACAAAAATTGGAAAATTTTTAAGGGACTTTGAAAAAAATTTCAACTGGAATTTTAGCAATTTTTTGACGTGAAATTGTAAACATGTGGCCATGGATTTTGAAAATTCTAGAGAGAATTTTAAAAGCTTCAAGAGAATTTCAACAATTTTGAGAGGGATTTGAAAAGTTTCAATGGGAATGGGAAGAATTGGGACAAAAATTGGAAAATTTTTAAGGGACTTTGAAAAAATTTTAACTGGAATTTTAGACATTTTGTTACGTGAAATTGTAAACATGTGGACATGGATTTTGAAAATTCTAGAGAGAATTTTAAAAGCTTCAAGAGAATTTCAACAATTTTGAGAGGGATTTGAAAAGTTTCAATGGGAATGGGAAGAATTGGGACAAAAATTGGAAAATTTTTAAGGGACTTTGAAAAAATTTCAACTGGAATTTTAGCCATTTTATTATGTGAAATTGTAAACATGTGGACATGGATTTTGAAAATTCTAGAGAGAATTTTAAAAGCTTCAAGAGAATTTCAACAATTTTGAGAGGGATTTGAAAAGTTTCAATGGGAATGGGAAGAATTGGGACAAAAATTGGAAAATTTTTAAGGGACTTTGAAAAAATTTCAACTGGAATTTTAGCAATTTTTTTATGTGAAATTGTAAACATGTGGACATGGATTTTGAAAATTCTAGAGAGAATTTTAAAAGCTTCAAGAGAATTTCAACAATTTTGAGAGGGATTTGAAAAGTTTCAATGGGAATGGGAAGAATTGGGACAAAAATTGGAAAATTTTTAAGGGACTTTGAAAAAATTTCAACTGGAATTTTAGCCATTTTTTTATGTGAAATTGTAAACATGTGGACATGGATTTTGAAAATTCTAGAGAGAATTTTAAAAGCTTCAAGAGAATTTCAACAATTTTGAGAGGGATTTGAAAAGTTTCAATGGGAATGGGAAGAATTGGGACAAAAATTGGAAAATTTTTAAGGGACTTTGAAAAAATTTCAACTGGAATTTTAGCCATTTTTTGACGTGAAATTGTAAACATGTGGACATGGATTTTGAAAATTCTAGAGAGAATTTTAAAAGCTTCAAGAGAATTTCAACAATTTTGAGAGGGATTTGAAAAGTTTCAATGGGAATGGGAAGAATTGGGACAAAAATTGGAAAATTTTTCAGGGACTTTGAAAACATTTCAACTGGAATTTTAGCCATTTTTTGACGTGAAATTGTAAACATGTGGACATAGATTTTGAAAATTCTAGAGAGAATTTTAAAAGCTTCAAGAGAATTTCAACAATTTTGAGAGGGATTTGAAAAGTTTCAATGGGAATGGGAAGAATTGGGACAAAAATTGGAAAATTTTTCAGGGACTTTGAAAAAATTTCAACTGGAATTTTAGCCATTTTTTGACGTGAAATTGTAAACATGTGGCCATGGATTTTGAAAATTCTAGAGAGAATTTTAAAAGCCTCAAGAGAATTTCAACCATTTTGAGAGGGATTTGAAAAGTTTCAATGGGAATGGGAAGAATTGGGACAAAAATTGGAAAATATTTAAGGGACTTTGAAAAAATTTCAACTGGAATTTTAGCCATTTTTTTACGTGAAATTGTGAACATGTGGACATGGATTTTGAAAATTCTAGAGAGAATTTTAAAAGCTTTAACAGAATTTCAACAATTTTGAGAGGGATTTGAAAAGTTTCCATGGGAATGGGAAGAACTGGGACAAAAATTGGAAAATTTTTAAGGGACTTTGAAAAAATTGCAACTGGAATTTTAGCAATTTTTTTATGTGAAATTGTAAACATGTGGCCATGGATTTTGAAAATTCTAGAGAGAATTTTAAAAGCTTCAAGAGAATTTCAACAATTTTGAGAGGGATTTGAAAAGTTTCAATGGGAATGGGAAGAATTGGGACAAAAATTGGAAAATTTTTAAGGGACTTTGAAAAAATTTCAACTGGAATTTTAGCCATTTTTTGACGTGAAATTGTAAACATGTGGACATGGATTTTGAAAATTCTAGAGAGAATTTTAAAAGCTTCAAGAGAATTTCAACAATTTTGAGAGGGATTTGAAAAGTTTCAATGGGAATGGGAAGAATTGGGACAAAAATTGGAAAATTTTTCAGGGACTTTGAAAAAATTTCAACTGGAATTTTAGCCATTTTTTGACGTGAAATTGTAAACATGTGGCCATGGATTTTGAAAATTCTAGAGAGAATTTTAAAAGCTTCAACAGAATTTCAACAATTTTGAGAGGGATTTGAAAAGTTTCAATGGGAATGGGAAGAATTGGGACAAAAATTAGAAAATTTTTAAGGGACTTTGAAAAAATTTCAACTGGAATTTTAGCCATTTTGTTACGTGAAATTGTAAACATGTGGACATGGATTTTGAAAATTCTAGAGAGAATTTTAAAAGCTTCAAGAGAATTTCAACAATTTTGAGAGGGATTTGAAAAGTTTCAATGGGAATGGGAAGAATTGGGACAAAAATTGGAAATTTTTAAGGGACTTTGTAAAAATTTCAACTGGAATTTTAGCCATTTTTTGACGTGAAATTGTAAACATGTGGACATGGATTTTGAAAATTCTAGAGAGAATTTTAAAAGCTTCAAGAGAATTTCAACAATTTTGAGAGGGATTTGAAAAGTTTCAATGGGAATGGGAAGAATTGGGACAAAAATTGGAAAATTTTTAAGGGACTTTGAAAAATTTCAACTGGAATTTTAGCCATTTTTTTACGTGAAATTGTGAACATGTGGACATGTATTTTGAAAATTCTAGAGAGAATTTTAAAAGCTTCAACAGAATTTCAACAATTTTGAGAGGGATTTGAAAAGTTTCCATGGGAATGGGAAGAACTGGGACAAAAATTGGAAAATTTTTAAGGGACTTTGAAAAAATTTCAACTGGAATTTTAGCCATTTTTTGACGTGAAATTGTAAACATGTGGCCATGGATTTTAAAAATTCTGGAGAGAATTTTAAAAGCTTTAACAGAATTTCAACAATTTGGAGAGGGATTTGAAAAGTTTCAATGGGAATGGGAAAAATTGGGACAAAAATTGGAAAATTTTTAAGGGACTTTGAAAAATTTCAACTGGAATTTTAGCCATTTTTTGACGTGAAATTGTAAACATGTGGACATGGATTTTGAAAATTCTAGAGAGAATTTTAAAAGCTTCAAGAGAATTTCAACAATTTTGAGAGGGATTTGAAAAGTTTCAATGGGAATGGGAAGAATTGGGACAAAAATTGGAAAATTTTTAAGGGACTTTGAAAAAATTTCAACTGGAATTTTAGCAATTTTTTGACGTGAAATTGTAAACATGTGGCCATGGATTTTGAAAATTCTAGAGAGAATTTTAAAAGCTTTAACAGAATTTCAACAATTTTGAGAGGGATTTGAAAAGTTTCAATGGGAATGGGAAGAATTGGGGCAAAAATTGGAAAATTTTTAAGGACTTTGAAAAAATTTCAACTGGAATTTTAGCCATTTTTTTATGTGAAATTGTAAACATGTGGACATGGATTTTGAAAATTCTAGAGAGAATTTTAAAAGCTTCAAGAGAATTTCAACAATTTTGAGAGGGATTTGAAAAGTTTCAATGGGAATGGGAAGAATTGGGACAAAAATTGGAAAATTTTTAAGGGACTTTGAAAAAATTTCAACTGGAATTTTAGCCATTTTTTGACGTGAAATTGTAAACATGTGGCCATGGATTTTGAAAATTCTAGAGAGAATTTTAAAAGCTTCAACAGAATTTCAACAATTTTGAGAGGGATTTGAAAAGTTTCAATGGGAATGGGAAGAATTGGGACAAAAATTGGAAAATTTTTAAGGGACTTTGAAAAAATTGCAACTGGAATTTTAGCCATTTTTTGACGTGAAATTGTAAACATGTGGCCATGGATTTTGAAAATTCTAGAGAGAATTTTAAAAGCTTCAAGAGAATTTCAACAATTTTGAGAGGGATTTGAAAAGTTTCAATGGGAATGGGAAGAATTGGGACAAAAATTGGAAAATTTTTAAGGGACTTTGAAAAAATTTCAACTGGAATTTTAGCAATTTTTTAATGTGAAATTGTAAACATGTTGAAGTGGATTTTGAAAATTCTGGAGAGAATTTTAAAAGCTTCAACAGAATTTCAACCATTTGGAGAGGGATTTGAAAAGTTTCAATGGGAATGGGAAGAATTGGGACAAAATTGGAAAATTTTTAAGGGACTTTGAAAAAATTTCAACTGGAATTTTAGCCATTTTTTGACGTGAAATTGTAAACATGTGGACACGGATTTTGAAAATTCTAGAGAGAATTTTAAAAGCCTCAAGAGAATTTCAACCATTTTGAGAGGGATTTGAAAAGTTTCAATGGGAATGGGAAGAATTGGGACAAAAATTGGAAAATTTTGAAGGGACTTTGAAAAAATTGTAACTGGAATTTTAGCCATTTTTTGACGTGAAATTGTAAACATGTGGACATGGATTTTGAAAATTCTAGAGAGAATTTTAAAAGCTTCAAGAGAATTTCAACAATTTTGAGAGGATCTGAAAAGTTTCAATGGGAATGGGAAGAATTGGGACAAAAATTGGAAAATTTTTAAGGGACTTTGAAAAAATTTCAACTGGAATTTTAGCCATTTTTTGACGTGAAATTGTAAACATGTGGCCATGGATTTTGAAAATTCTAGAGAGAATTTTAAAAGCTTCAATAGAATTTCAACAATTTTGAGAGGGATTTGAAAAGTTTCAATGGGAATGGGAAGAATTGGGACAAAAATTGGAAAATTTTTCAGGGACTTTGAAAAAATTTCAACTGGAATTTTAGCAATTTTTTGACGTGAAATTGTAAACATGTGGCCATGGATTTTGAAAATTCTAGAGAGAATTTTAAAAGCTTTAACAGAATTTCAACAATTTTGAGAGGGATTTGAAAAGTTTCAATGGGAATGGGAAGAATTGGGACAAAAATTGGAAAATTTTTAAGGGACTTTGAAAAAATTTCAACTGGAATTTTAGCCATTTTGTTACGTGAAATTGTAAACATGTGGACATGGATTTTGAAAATTCTAGAGAGAATTTTAAAAGCTTCAAGAGAATTTCAACAATTTTGAGAGGGATTTGAAAAGTTTCAATGGGAATGGGAAGAATTGGGACAAAAATTGGAAAATTTTTAAGGGACTTTGAAAAAATTTCAACTGGAATTTTAGCCATTTTTTGACGTGAAATTGTAAACATGTGGCCATGGATTTTGAAAATTCTAGAGAGAATTTTAAAAGCTTCAAGAGAATTTCAACAATTTTGAGAGGGATTTGAAAAGTTTCAATGGGAATGGGAAGAATTGGGACAAAAATTGGAAAATTTTTAAGGGACTTTGAAAAAATTGCAACTGGAATTTTAGCCATTTTTTGACGTGAAATTGTAAACATGTGGCCATGGATTTTGAAAATTCTAGAGAGAATTTTAAAAGCTTCAAGAGAATTTCAACAATTTTGAGAGGGATTTGAAAAGTTTCAATGGGAATGGGAAGAATTGGGACAAAAATTGGAAAATTTTTAAGGGACTTTGAAAAATTTCAACTGGAATTTTAGCAATTTTTTAATGTGAAATTGTAAACATGTTGAAGTGGATTTTGAAAATTCTGGAGAGAATTTTAAAAGCTTCAACAGAATTTCAACAATTTTGAGAGGGATTTGAAAAGTTTCAATGGGAATGGGAAGAATTGGGACAAAAATTGGAAAATTTTTAAGGGACTTTGAAAAAATTTCAACTGGAATTTTAGCCATTTTTTGACGTGAAATTGTAAACATGTTGAAGTGGATTTTGAAAATTCTAGAGAGAATTTTAAAAGCTTCAAGAGAATTTCAACAATTTTGAGAGGGATTTGAAAAGTTTCAATGGGAATGGGAAGAATTGGGACAAAAATTGGAAAATTTTTAAGGGACTTTGAAAAAATTTCAACTGGAATTTTAGCCATTTTTTGACGTGAAATTGTAAACATGTGGACACAGATTTTGAAAATTCTAGAGAGAATTTTAAAAGCCTCAAGAGAATTTCAACCATTTTGAGAGGGATTTGAAAAGTTTCAATGGGAATGGGAAGAATTGGGACAAAAATTGGAAAATTTTTCAGGGACTTTGAAAACATTTCAACTGGAATTTTAGCCATTTTTTGACGTGAAATTGTAAACATGTGGACATGGATTTTGAAAATTCTAGAGAGAATTTTAAAAGCTTCAAGAGAATTTCAACAATTTTGAGAGGGATCTGAAAAGTTTCAATGGGAATGGGAAGAATTGGGACAAAAATTGGAAAATTTTTAAGGGACTTTGAAAAAATTTCAACTGGAATTTTAGCCATTTTTTGACGTGAAATTGTAAACATGTGGCCATGGATTTTGAAAATTCTAGAGAGAATTTTAAAAGCTTCAACAGAATTTCAACAATTTTGAGAGGGATTTGAAAAGTTTCAATGGGAATGGGAAGAATTGGGACAAAAATTGGAAAATTTTTAAGGGACTTTGAAAAAATTGCAACTGGAATTTTAGCAATTTTTTTATGTGAAATTGTAAACATGTGGACATGGATTTTGAAAATTCTAGAGAGAATTTTAAAAGCTTCAAGAGAATTTCAACAATTTGGAGAGGGATTTGAAAAGTTTCAATGGGAATGGGAAGAATTGGGACAAAAATTGGAAAATTTTTTAAGGGACTTTGAAAAAATTTCAATTGGAATTTTAGCAATTTTTTGACGTGAAATTGTAAACATGTGGACATTGATTTTGAAAATTCTAGAGAGAATTTTAAAAGCTTCAAGAGAATTTCAACAATTTTGAGAGGGATTTGAAAAGTTTCAATGGGAATGGGAAGAATTG
Source organism: Streptopelia decaocto (assembly GCF_964273445.1). Classification (NCBI taxonomy): domain Eukaryota; kingdom Metazoa; phylum Chordata; class Aves; order Columbiformes; family Columbidae; genus Streptopelia; species Streptopelia decaocto. The sequence goes on along the minus strand of NW_028115393.1, from coordinate 39,207 downwards.
GGACAAAAATTGGAAAATTTTTAAGGGACTTTGAAAAAATTTCAACTGGAATTTTAGCCATTTTTTGACGTGAAATTGTAAACATGTGGCCATGGATTTTGAAAATTCTAGAGAGAATTTTAAAAGCTTCAAGAGAATTTCAACAATTTTGAGAGGGATTTAAAAAGTTTCAATGGGAATGGGAAGAATTGGGACAAAAATTGGAAATTTTTTAAGGGACTTTGAAAAAATTTCAACTGGAATTTTAGCAATTTTTTGACGTGAAATTGTGAACATGTGGACATGGATTTTGAAAATTCTAGAGAGAATTTTAAAAGCTTCAAGAGAATTTCAACAATTTGGAGAGGGATTTGAAAAGTTTCAATGGGAATGGGAAGAATTGGGACAAAAATTGGAAAATTTTTAAGGGACTTTGAAAAAATTTCAACTGGAATTTTAGCAATTTTTTGACGTGAAATTGTAAACATGTGGACATGGATTTTGAAAATTCTAGAGAGAATTTTAAAAGCTTCAACAGAATTTCAACAATTTTGAGAGGGATTTGAAAAGTTTCAATGGGAATGGGAAGAATTGGGACAAAAATTGGAAAATTTTTAAGGGACTTTGAAAAAATTTCAACTGGAATTTTAGCCATTTTTTTACGTGAAATTGTAAACATGTGGACATGGATTTTGAAAATTCTAGAGAGAATTTTAAAAGCTTCAAGAGAATTTCAACAATTTTGAGAGGGATTTGAAAAGTTTCAATGGGAATGGGATGAATTGGGACAAAAATTGGAAAATTTTTCAGGGACTTTGAAAAAATTTCAACTGGAATTTTAGCAATTTTTGACGTGAAATTGTAAACATGTGGCCATGGATTTTGAAAATTCTAGAGAGAATTTTAAAAGCTTCAAGAGAATTTCAACCATTTTGAGAGGGATTTGAAAAGTTTCAATGGGAATGGGAAGAATTGGGACAAAAATTGGAAAATTTTTAAGGGACTTTGAAAAAATTTCAACTGGAATTTTAGCAATTTTTTGACGTGAAATTGTGAACATGTGGACATGGATTTTGAAAATTCTAGAGAGAATTTTAAAAGCTTCAAGAGAATTTCAACAATTTTGAGAGGGATTTGAAAAGTTTCAATGGGAATGGGAAGAATTGGGACAAAAATTGGAAAATTTTTAAGGGACTTTGAAAAAATTTCAACTGGAATTTTAGCCATTTTTTTACGTGAAATTGTAAACATGTGGACATGGATTTTGAAAATTCTGGAGAGAATTTTAAAAGCTTCAAGAGAATTTCAACAATTTTGAGAGGGATTTGAAAAGTTTCAATGGGAATGGGAAGAATTGGGACAAAAATTGGAAAATTTTTAAGGGACTTTGAAAAAATTTCAACTGGAATTTTAGCCATTTTTTGACGTGAAAATTGTAAACATGTGGACATGGATTTTGAAAATTCTAGAGAGAATTTTAAAAGCTTCAAGAGAATTTCAACAATTTTGAGAGGGATTTGAAAAGTTTCAATGGGAATGGGAAGAATTGGGACAAAAATGGAAAATTTTTAAGGGACTTTGAAAAAATTTCAACTGGAATTTTAGCCATTTTTTTACGTGAAATTGTAAACATGTGGACACGGATTTTGAAAATTCTAGAGAGAATTTTAAAAGCCTCAAGAGAATTTCAACCATTTTGAGAGGGATTTGAAAAGTTTCAATGGGAATGGGAAGAATTGGGACAAAAATTGGAAAATTTTTAAGGGACTTTGAAAAAATTGTAACTGGAATTGTAGCCATTTTTTGACGTGAAATTGTAAACATGTGGACATGGATTTTGAAAATTCTAGAGAGAATTTTAAAAGCTTCAAGAGAATTTCAACAATTTTGAGAGGGATCTGAAAAGTTTCAATGGGAATGGGAAGAATTGGGACAAAAATTGGAAAATTTTTAAGGGACTTTGAAAAAATTTCAACTGGAATTTTAGCCATTTTTTGACGTGAAATTGTAAACATGTGGACATGGATTTTGAAAATTCTAGAGAGAATTTTAAAAGCTTCAAGAGAATTTCAACAATTTTGAGAGGGATTTGAAAAGTTTCAATGGGAATGGGAAGAATTGGGACAAAAATTGGAAAATTTTTAAGGGACTTTGAAAAAATTTCAACTGGAATTTTAGCCATTTTTTGACGTGAAATTGTAAACATGTGGACATTGATTTTGAAAATTCTAGAGAGAATTTTAAAAGCTTCAAGAGAATTTCAACAATTTTGAGAGGGATTTGAAAAGTTTCAATGGGAATGGGAAGAATTGGGACAAAAATTGGAAAATTTTTAAGGGACTTTGAAAAAATTTCAACTGGAATTTTAGCCATTTTTTGACGTGAAATTGTAAACATGTGGACATGGATTTTGAAAATTCTAGAGAGAATTTTAAAAGCTTCAAGAGAATTTCAACAATTTTGAGAGGGATTTGAAAAGTTTCAATGGGAATGGGAAGAATTGGGACAAAAATTGGAAAATTTTTAAGGGACTTTAAAAAAATTGCAACTGGAATTTTAGCCATTTTTTGACGTGAAATTGTAAACATGTGGCCATGGATTTTGAAAATTCTAGAGAGAATTTTAAAAGCTTCAAGAGAATTTCAACAATTTTGAGAGGGATTTGAAAAGTTTCAATGGGAATGGGAAGAATTGGGACAAAAATTGGAAATTTTTAAGGGACTTTGAAAAAATTTCAACTGGAATTTTAGCAATTTTTTGACGTGAAATTGTAAACATGTGGACATGGATTTTGAAAATTCTAGAGAGAATTTTAAAAGCTTCAACAGAATTTCAACAATTTTGAGAGGGATTTGAAAAGTTTCAATGGGAATGGGAAGAATTGGGACAAAAATTGGAAAATTTTTAAGGGACTTTGAAAAAATTTCAACTGGAATTTTAGCCATTTTTTGACGTGAAATTGTAAACATGTGGCCATGGATTTTGAAAATTCTAGAGAGAATTTTAAAAGCTTCAAGAGAATTTCAACAATTTTGAGAGGGATTTGAAAAGTTTCAATGGGAATGGGAAGAATTGGGACAAAAATTGGAAAATTTTTCAGGGACTTTGAAAAAATTTCAACTGGAATTTTAGCAATTTTTTGACGTGAAATTGTAAACATGTGGCCATGGATTTTGAAAATTCTAGAGAGAATTTTAAAAGCTTCAAGAGAATTTCAACCATTTTGAGAGGGATTTGAAAAGTTTCAATGGGAATGGGAAGAATTGGGACAAAAATTGGAAAATTTTTAAGGGACTTTGAAAAAATTTCAACTGGAATTTTAGCAATTTTTTGACGTGAAATTGTGAACATGTGGACATGGATTTTGAAAATTCTAGAGAGAATTTTAAAAGCTTCAAGAGAATTTCAACAATTTTGAGAGGGATTTGAAAAGTTTCAATGGGAATGGGAAGAATTGGGACAAAAATTGGAAAATTTTTAAGGGACTTTGAAAAAATTTCAACTGGAATTTTAGCCATTTTTTTACGTGAAATTGTAAACATGTGGACATGGATTTTGAAAATTCTGGAGAGAATTTTAAAAGCTTCAAGAGAATTTCAACAATTTTGAGAGGGATTTGAAAAGTTTCAATGGGAATGGGAAGAATTGGGACAAAAATTGGAAAATTTTTAAGGGACTTTGAAAAAATTTCAACTGGAATTTTAGCCATTTTTTGACGTGAAATTGTAAACATGTGGACATGGATTTTGAAAATTCTAGAGAGAATTTTAAAAGCTTCAAGAGAATTTCAACAATTTGGAGAGGGATTTGAAAAGTTTCAATGGGAATGGGAAGAATTGGGACAAAAATTGGAAAATTTTTAAGGGACTTTGAAAAAATTTCAACTGGAATTTTAGCCATTTTTTGACGTGAAATTGTAAACATGTGGACACGGATTTTGAAAATTCTAGAGAGAATTTTAAAAGCCTCAAGAGAATTTCAACCATTTTGAGAGGGATTTGAAAAGTTTCAATGGGAATGGGAAGAATTGGGACAAAAATTGGAAAATTTTTAAGGGACTTTGACAAAATTTCAACTGGAATTTTAGCCATTTTTGGACGTGAAATTGTAAACATGTGGACATGGATTTTGAAAATTCTAGAGAGAATTTTAAAAGCTTCAAGAGAATTTCAACAATTTTGAGAGGGATCTGAAAAGTTTCAATGGGAATGGGAAGAATTGGGACAAAAATTGGAAAATTTTTAAGGGACTTTGAAAAAATTTCAACTGGAATTTTAGCCATTTTTTGACGTGAAATTGTAAACATGTGGACATGGATTTTGAAAATTCTAGAGAGAATTTTAAAAGCTTCAAGAGAATTTCAACAATTTTGAGAGGGATTTGAAAAGTTTCAATGGGAATGGGAAGAATTGGGACAAAAATTGGAAAATTTTTAAGGGACTTTGAAAAAATTTCAACTGGAATTTTAGCCATTTTTTGATGTGAAATTGTAAACATGTGGACATGGATTTTGAAAATTCTAGAGAGAATTTTAAAAGCTTCAAGAGAATTTCAACAATTTTGAGAGGGATTTGAAAAGTTTCAATGGGAATGGGAAGAATTGGGACAAAAATTGGAAAATTTTTCAGGGACTTTGAAAAAATTTCAACTGGAATTTTAGCCATTTTTTGACGTGAAATTGTAAACATGTGGACATGGATTTTGAAAATTCTAGAGAGAATTTTAAAAGCTTCAAGAGAATTTCAACAATTTTGAGAGGGATTTGAAAAGTTTCAATGGGAATGGGAAGAATTGGGACAAAAATTGGAAAATTTTTCAGGGACTTTGAAAAAATTTCAACTGGAATTTTAGCCATTTTTTGACGTGAAATTGTAAACATGTGGACATGGATTTTGAAAATTCTAGAGAGAATTTTAAAAGCTTCAAGAGAATTTCAACAATTTTGAGAGGGATTTGAAAAGTTTCAATGGGAATGGGAAGAATTGGGACAAAAATTGGAAAATTTTTAAGGGACTTTAAAAAAATTGCAACTGGAATTTTAGCCATTTTTTGACGTGAAATTGTAAACATGTGGCCATGGATTTTGAAAATTCTAGAGAGAATTTTAAAAGCTTCAACAGAATTTCAACAATTTTGAGAGGGATTTGAAAAGTTTCAATGGGAATGGGAAGAATTGGGACAAAAATTGGAAAATTTTTAAGGGACTTTGAAAAAATTTCAACTGGAATTTTAGCAATTTTTTGACGTGAAATTGTAAACATGTGGACATGGATTTTGAAAATTCTAGAGAGAATTTTAAAAGCTTCAACAGAATTTCAACAATTTTGAGAGGGATTTGAAAAGTTTCAATGGGAATGGGAAGAATTGGGACAAAAATTGGAAAATTTTTAAGGGACTTTGAAAAAATTTCAACTGGAATTTTAGCCATTTTTTTACGTGAAATTGTAAACATGTGGACATGGATTTTGAAAATTCTAGAGAGAATTTTAAAAGCTTCAAGAGAATTTCAACAATTTTGAGAGGGATTTGAAAAGTTTCAATGGGAATGGGAAGAATTGGGACAAAAATTGGAAAATTTTTCAGGGACTTTGAAAAAATTTCAACTGGAATTTTAGCAATTTTTTGACGTGAAATTGTAAACATGTGGCCATGGATTTTGAAAATTCTAGAGAGAATTTTAAAAGCTTCAAGAGAATTTCAACCATTTTGAGAGGGATTTGAAAAGTTTCAATGGGAATGGGAAGAATTGGGACAAAAATTGGAAAATTTTTAAGGGACTTTGAAAAAATTTCAACTGGAATTTTAGCAATTTTTTGACGTGAAATTGTGAACATGTGGACATGGATTTTGAAAATTCTAGAGAGAATTTTAAAAGCTTCAAGAGAATTTCAACAATTTTGAGAGGGATTTGAAAAGTTTCAATGGGAATGGGAAGAATTGGGACAAAAATTGGAAAATTTTTAAGGGACTTTGAAAAAATTTCAACTGGAATTTTAGCAATTTTTTGACGTGAAATTGTAAACATGTGGCCATGGATTTTGAAAATTCTAGAGAGAATTTTAAAAGCTTCAAGAGAATTTCAACCATTTTGAGAGGGATTTGAAAAGTTTCAATGGGAATGGGAAGAATTGGGACAAAAATTGGAAAATTTTTAAGGGACTTTGAAAAAATTTCAACTGGAATTTTAGCCATTTTTTGACGTGAAATTGTAAACATGTGGACACGGATTTTGAAAATTCTAGAGAGAATTTTAAAAGCCTCAAGAGAATTTCAACAATTTTGAGAGGGATTTGAAAAGTTTCAATGGGAATGGGAAGAATTGGGACAAAAATTGGAAAATTTTTAAGGGACTTTGAAAAAATTGTAACTGGAATTGTAGCCATTTTGTTACGTGAAATTGTAAACATGTGGACATGGATTTTGAAAATTCTAGAGAGAATTTTAAAAGCTTCAAGAGAATTTCAACAATTTTGAGAGGGATCTGAAAAGTTTCAATGGGAATGGGAAGAATTGGGACAAAAATTGGAAAATTTTTAAGGGACTTTGAAAAAATTTCAACTGGAATTTTAGCCATTTTTTGACGTGAAATTGTAAACATGTGGACATGGATTTTGAAAATTCTAGAGAGAATTTTAAAAGCTTCAAGAGAATTTCAACAATTTTGAGAGGGATTTGAAAAGTTTCAATGGGAATGGGAAGAATTGGGACAAAAATTGGAAAATTTTTAAGGGACTTTGAAAAAATTTCAACTGGAATTTTAGCCATTTTTTGATGTGAAATTGTAAACATGTGGACATGGATTTTGAAAATTCTAGAGAGAATTTTAAAAGCTTCAAGAGAATTTCAACAATTTTGAGAGGGATTTGAAAAGTTTCTATGGGAATGGGAAGAATTGGGACAAAAATTGGAAAATTTTTAAGGGACTTTGAAAAAATTTCAACTGGAATTTTAGCCATTTTTTGACGTGAAATTGTAAACATGTGGACATGGATTTTGAAAATTCTAGAGAGAATTTTAAAAGCTTCAAGAGAATTTCAACAATTTTGAGAGGGATTTGAAAAGTTTTAATGGGAATGGGAAGAATTGGGACAAAAATTGGAAAATTTTTAAGGGACTTTGAAAAAATTTCAACTGGAATTTTAGCCATTTTTTGACGTGAAATTGTAAACATGTGGACATGGATTTTGAAAATTCTGGAGAGAATTTTAAAAGCTTCAAGAGAATTTCAACAATTTTGAGAGGGATTTGAAAAGTTTCAATGGGAATGGGAAGAATTGGGACAAAAATTGGAAAATTTTTAAGGGACTTTGAAAAAATTTCAACTGGAATTTTAGCCATTTTGTTACGTGAAATTGTAAACATGTGGACATGGATTTTGAAAATTCTAGAGAGAATTTTAAAAGCTTCAAGAGAATTTCAACAATTTTGAGAGGGATTTGAGAAGTTTCAATGGGAATGGGAAGAATTGGGACAAAAATTGGAAAATTTTTAAGGGACTTTGAAAAAATTTCAACTGGAATTTTAGCCATTTTTTGACGTGAAATTGTAAACATGTGGACACGGATTTTGAAAATTCTAGAGAGAATTTTAAAAGCCTCAAGAGAATTTCAACCATTTTGAGAGGGATTTGAAAAGTTTCAATGGGAATGGGAAGAATTGGGACAAAAATTGGAAAATTTTTAAGGGACTTTGAAAAAATTGTAACTGGAATTGTAGCCATTTTTTGACGTGAAATTGTAAACATGTGGACATGGATTTTGAAAATTCTAGAGAGAATTTTAAAAGCTTCAAGAGAATTTCAACAATTTTGAGAGGGATTTGAAAAGTTTCAATGGGAATGGGAAGAATTGGGACAAAAATTGGAAAATTTTTAAGGGACTTTGAAAAAATTTCAACTGGAATTTTAGCCATTTTGTTACGTGAAATTGTAAACATGTGGACATGGATTTTGAAAATTCTAGAGAGAATTTTAAAAGCTTCAAGAGAATTTCAACAATTTTGAGAGGGATTTGAAAAGTTTCAATGCGAATGGGAAGAATTGGGACAAAAATTGGAAAATTTTTAAGGGACTTTGAAAAAATTTCAACTGGAATTTTAGCCATTTTTTGACGTGAAATTGTAAACATGTGGACATGGATTTTGAAAATTCTAGAGAGAATTTTAAAAGCTTCAAGAGAATTTCAACCATTTTGAGAGGGATTTGAGAAGTTTCAATGGGAATGGGAAGAATTGGGACAAAAATTGGAAAATTTTTAAGGGACTTTGAAAAAATTTCAACTGGAATTTTAGCCATTTTGTTACGTGAAATTGTAAACATGTGGACATGGATTTTGAAAATTCTGGAGAGAATTTTAAAAGCTTCAAGAGAATTTCAACAATTTTGAGAGGGATTTGAAAAGTTTCAATGGGAATGGGAAGAATTGGGACAAAAATTGGAAAATTTTTAAGGGACTTTGAAAAAATTTCAACTGGAATTTTAGCCATTTTTTGACGTGAAATTGTAAACATGTGGACATGGATTTTGAAAATTCTAGAGAGAATTTTAAAAGCTTCAAGAGAATTTCAACAATTTTGAGAGGGATTTGAGAAGTTTCAATGGGAATGGGAAGAATTGGGACAAAAATTGGAAAATTTTTAAGGGACTTTGAAAAAATTTCAACTGGAATTTTAGCCATTTTTTGACGTGAAATTGTAAACATGTGGACACGGATTTTGAAAATTCTAGAGAGAATTTTAAAAGCCTCAAGAGAATTTCAACCATTTTGAGAGGGATTTGAAAAGTTTCAATGGGAATGGGAAGAATTGGGACAAAAATTGGAAAATTTTTAAGGGACTTTGAAAAAAATTGTAACTGGAATTGTAGCCATTTTTTGACGTGAAATTGTAAACATGTGGACATGGATTTTGAAAATTCTAGAGAGAATTTTAAAAGCTTCAAGAGAATTTCAACAATTTTGAGAGGGATCTGAAAAGTTTCAATGGGAATGGGAAGAATTGGGACAAAAATTGGAAAATTTTTAAGGGACTTTGAAAAAATTTCAACTGGAATTTTAGCCATTTTTTTGACGTGAAATTGTAAACATGTGGACATGGATTTTGAAAATTCTAGAGAGAATTTTAAAAGCTTCAAGAGAATTTCAACAATTTTGAGAGGGATTTGAAAAGTTTCAATGGGAATGGGAAGAATTGGGACAAAAATTGAAAATTTTTAAGGGACTTTGAAAAAATTTCAACTGGTATTTTAGCCATTTTTTGACGTGAAATTGTAAACATGTGGACATGGATTTTGGAAAATTCTAGAGAGAATTTTAAAAGCTTCAAGAGAATTTCAACAATTTTGAGAGGGATTTGAAAAGTTTCAATGGGAATGGGAAGAATTGGGACAAAAATTGGAAAATTTTTAAGGGACTTTGAAAAAATTTCAACTGGAATTTTAGCCATTTTTTGACGTGAAATTGTAAACATGTGGACATGGATTTTGAAAATTCTAGAGAGAATTTTAAAAGCTTCAAGAGAATTTCAACAATTGGAGAGGGATTTTGAAAAGTTTTAATGGGAATGGGAAGAATTGGGACAAAAATTGGAAAATTTTTAAGGGACTTTGAAAAAATTTCAACTGGAATTTTAGCCATTTTTTGACGTGAAATTGTAAACATGTGGACATGGGATTTTGAAAATTCTGGAGAGAATTTTAAAAGCTTCAAGAGAATTTCAACAATTTTGAGAGGGATTTGAAAAGTTTCAATGGGAATGGGAAGAATTGGGACAAAAATTGGAAAATTTTTAAGGGACTTTGAAAAAATTTCAACTGGAATTTTAGCCATTTTGTTACGTGAAATTGTAAACATGTGGACATGGATTTTGAAAATTCTAGAGAGAATTTTAAAAGCTTCAAGAGAATTTCAACAATTTTGAGAGGGATTTGAAAAGTTTCAATGGGAATGGGAAGAATTGGGACAAAAAATTGGAGAAATTTTTAAGGGACTTTGAAAAAATTTCAACTGGAATTTTGCCATTTTTTTACGTGAAATTGTAAACATGTGGACATGGATTTTGAAAAATTCTAGAGAGAATTTTTAAAAGCTTCAAGAGAATTTCAACAATTTTGAGAGGGATTTGAAAAGTTTCAATGGGAATGGGAAAAATTGGGACAAAAATTGGAAAATTTTTAAGGGACTTTGAAAAAATTTCAACTGGAATTTTAGCCATTTTTTGACGTGAAATTGTAAACATGTGGACATGGATTTTGAAAATTCTAGAGAGAATTTTAAAAGCTTCAAGAGAATTTCAACAACTTTGAGAGCGATTTGAAAAGTTTCAATGGGAATGGGAAGAATTGGGACAAAAATTGGAAAATTTTTAAGGGACTTTGAAAAAATTTCAACTGGAATTTTAGCCATTTTTTGACGTGAAATTGTAAACATGTGGCCATGGATTTTGAAAATTCTAGAGAAGAATTTTAAAAGCTTCAAGAGAATTTCAACAATTTTGAGAGGGATTTGAAAAGTTTCAATGCGAATGGGAAGAATTGGGACAAAAATTGGAAAATTTTTAAGGGACTTTGAAAAAATTTCAACTGGAATTTTAGCCATTTTTTGACGTGAAATTGTAAACATGTGGACATGGATTTTGAAAATTCTAGAGAGAATTTTAAAAGCTTCAAGAGAATTTCAACAATTTTGAGAGGGATTGAAAAGTTTCAATGGGAATGGGAAGAATTGGGACCAAAATTGGAAAATTTTTAAGGGACTTTGAAAAAATTTCAACTGGAATTTTAGCCATTTTTTGACGTGAAATTGTAAACATGTGGACACGGATTTTGAAAATTCTAGAGAGAATTTTAAAAGCCTCAAGAGAATTTCAACCATTTTGAGAGGGATTTGAAAAGTTTCAATGGGAATGGGAAGAATTGGGACAAAAATTGGAAAATTTTGAAGGGACTTTGAAAAAATTGTAACTGGAATTTTAGCCATTTTTTGACGTGAAATTGTAAACATGTGGACATGGATTTTGAAAATTCTAGAGAGAATTTTAAAAGCTTCAAGAGAATTTCAACAATTTTGAGAGGGATCTGAAAAGTTTCAATGGGAATGGGAAGAATTGGGACAAAAATTGGAAAATTTTTAAGGGACTTTGAAAAAATTTCAACTGGAATTTTAGCCATTTTTTTATGTGAAATTGTAAACATGTGGACATGGATTTTGAAAATTCTAGAGAGAATTTTAAAAGCTTCAAGAGAATTTCAACAATTTTGAGAGGGATTTGAAAAGTTTCAATGGGAATGGGAAGAATTGGGACAAAAATTGGAAAATTTTTAAGGGACTTTGAAAAAATTTCAACTGGAATTTTAGCAATTTTTTGACGTGAAATTGTAAACATGTGGACATGGATTTTGAAAATTCTAGAGAGAATTTTAAAAGCTTCAAGAGAATTTCAACAATTTTGAGAGGGATTTGAAAAGTTTCAATGGGAATGGGAAGAATTGGGACAAAAATTGGAAAATTTTTAAGGGACTTTGAAAAAATTTCAACTGGAATTTTAGCCATTTTTTGACGTGAAATTGTAAACATGTGGCCATGGATTTTGAAAATTCTAGAGAGAATTTTAAAAGCTTCAAGAGAATTTCAACAATTTTGAGAGGGATTTGAAAAGTTTCAATGGGAATGGGAAGAATTGGGACAAAAATTGGAAAATTTTTAAGGGACTTTGAAAAAATTTCAACTGGAATTTTAGCCATTTTTTGACGTGAAATTGTAAACATGTGGACATGGATTTTGAAAATTCTAGAGAGAATTTTAAAAGCTTCAAGAGAATTTCAACAATTTGGAGAGGGATTTGAAAAGTTTCTATGGGAATGGGAAGAATTGGGACAAAAATTGGAAAATTTTTAAGGGACTTTGAAAAAATTTCAACTGGAATTTTAGCCATTTTTTGACGTGAAATTGTAAACATGTGGACATGGATTTTGAAAATTCTAGAGAGAATTTTGAAAGCTTCAAGAGAATTTCAACAATTTGGAGAGGGATTTGAAAAGTTTTAATGGGAATGGGAAGAATTGGGACAAAAATTGGAAAATTTTTAAGGGACTTTGAAAAAATTTCAACTGGAATTTTAGCCATTTTTTGACGTGAAATTGTAAACATGTGGACATGGATTTTGAAAATTCTGGAGAGAATTTTAAAAGCTTCAAGAGAATTTCAACAATTTTGAGAGGGATTTGAAAAGTTTCAATGGGAATGGGAAGAATTGGGACAAAAATTGGAAAATTTTTAAGGGACTTTGAAAAAATTTCAACTGGAATTTTAGCCATTTTGTTACGTGAAATTGTAAACATGTGGACATGGATTTTGAAAATTCTAGAGAGAATTTTAAAAGCTTCAAGAGAATTTCAACAATTTTGAGAGGGATTTGAGAAGTTTCAATGGGAATGGGAAGAATTGGGACAAAAATTGGAAAATTTTTAAGGGACTTTGAAAAAATTTCAACTGGAATTTTAGCCATTTTTTGACGTGAAATTGTAAACATGTGGACACGGATTTTGAAAATTCTAGAGAGAATTTTAAAAGCCTCAAGAGAATTTCAACCATTTTGAGAGGGATTTGAAAAGTTTCAATGGGAATGGGAAGAATTGGGACAAAAATTGGAAAATTTTTAAGGGACTTTGAAAAAATTGTAACTGGAATTGTAGCCATTTTTTGACGTGAAATTGTAAACATGTGGACATGGATTTTGAAAATTCTAGAGAGAATTTTAAAAGCTTCAAGAGAATTTCAACAATTTTGAGAGGGATTTGAAAAGTTTCAATGGGAATGGGAAGAATTGGGACAAAAATTGGAAAATTTTTAAGGGACTTTGAAAAAATTTCAACTGGAATTTTAGCCATTTTGTGACGTGAAATTGTAAACATGTGGACATGGATTTTGAAAATTCTAGAGAGAATTTAAAAGCTTCAAGAGAATTTCAACAATTTTGAGAGGGATTTGAGAAGTTTCAATGGGAATGGGAAGAATTGGGACAAAAATTGGAAAATTTTTAAGGGACTTTGAAAAAATTTCAACTGGAATTTTAGCCATTTTGTTACGTGAAATTGTAAACATGTGGACATGGATTTTGAAAATTCTAGAGAGAATTTTAAAAGCTTCAAGAGAATTTCAACAATTTTGAGAGGGATTTGAAAAGTTTCAATGCGAATGGGAAGAATTGGGACAAAAATTGGAAAATTTTTAAGGGACTTTGAAAAAATTTCAACTGGAATTTTAGCCATTTTTTGACGTGAAATTGTAAACATGTGGACATGGATTTTGAAAATTCTAGAGAGAATTTTAAAAGCTTCAAGAGAATTTCAACAATTTTGAGAGGGATTTGAGAAGTTTCAATGGGAATGGGAAGAATTGGGACAAAAATTGGAAAATTTTTAAGGGACTTTGAAAAAATTTCAACTGGAATTTTAGCCATTTTTTGACGTGAAATTGTAAACATGTGGACACGGATTTTGAAAATTCTAGAGAGAATTTTAATAGCCTCAAGAGAATTTCAACCATTTTGAGAGGGATTTGAAAAGTTTCAATGGGAATGGGAAGAATTGGGACAAAAATTGGAAAATTTTTAAGGGACTTTGAAAAAATTTCAACTGGAATTTTAGCCATTTTTTGACGTGAAATTGTAAACATGTGGACATGGATTTTGAAAATTCTAGAGAGAATTTTAAAAGCTTCAAGAGAATTTCAACAATTTTGAGAGGGATTTGAAAAGTTTCAATGGGAATGGGAAGAATTGGGACAAAAATTGGAAAATTTTTAAGGGACTTTGAAAAAATTTCAACTGGAATTTTAGCCATTTTTTGACGTGAAATTGTAAACATGTGGACATGGATTTTGAAAATTCTAGAGAGAATTTTAAAAGCTTCAAGAGAATTTCAACAATTTTGAGAGGGATTTGAAAAGTTTCAATGGGAATGGGAAGAATTGGGACAAAAATTGGAAAATTTTTAAGGGACTTTGAAAAAATTTCAACTGGAATTTTAGCCATTTTTTGACGTGAAATTGTAAACATGTGGACATGGATTTTGAAAATTCTAGAGAGAATTTTAAAAGCTTCAAGAGAATTTCAACAATTTGGAGAGGGATTTGAAAAGTTTTAATGGGAATGGGAAGAATTGGGACAAAAATTGGAAAATTTTTAAGGGACTTTGAAAAAATTTCAACTGGAATTTTAGCCATTTTTTGACGTGAAATTGTAAACATGTGGACATGGATTTTGAAAATTCTGGAGAGAATTTTAAAAGCTTCAAGAGAATTTCAACAATTTTGAGAGGGATTTGAAAAGTTTCAATGGGAATGGGAAGAATTGGGACAAAAATTGGAAAATTTTTAAGGGACTTTGAAAAAATTTCAACTGGAATTTTAGCCATTTTGTTACGTGAAATTGTAAACATGTGGACATGGATTTTGAAAATTCTGGAGAGAATTTTAAAAGCTTCAAGAGAATTTCAACAATTTTGAGAGGGATTTGAGAAGTTTCAATGGGAATGGGAAGAATTGGGACAAAAATTGGAAAATTTTTAAGGGACTTTGAAAAAATTTCAACTGGAATTTTAGCCATTTTTTGACGTGAAATTGTAAACATGTGGACACGGATTTTGAAAATTCTAGAGAGAATTTTAAAAGCCTCAAGAGAATTTCAACCATTTTGAGAGGGATTTGAAAAGTTTCAATGGGAATGGGAAGAATTGGGACAAAAATTGGAAAATTTTTAAGGGACTTTGAAAAAATTGTAACTGGAATTGTAGCCATTTTTTGACGTGAAATTGTAAACATGTGGACATGGATTTTGAAAATTCTAGAGAGAATTTTAAAAGCTTCAAGAGAATTTCAACAATTTTGAGAGGGATTTGAAAAGTTTCAATGGGAATGGGAAGAATTGGGACAAAAATTGGAAAATTTTTAAGGGACTTTGAAAAAATTTCAACTGGAATTCTAGCAATTTTTTGACGTGAAATTGTAAACATGTGGACATGGATTTTGAAAATTCTAGAGAGAATTTTAAAAGCTTCAACAGAATTTCAACAATTTTGAGAGGGATTTGAAAAGTTTCAATGGGAATGGGAAGAATTGGGACAAAAATTAGAAAATTTTTAAGGGACTTTGAAAAAATTTCAACTGGAATTTTAGCCATTTTGTTACGTGAAATTGTAAACATGTGGACATGGATTTTGAAAATTCTAGAGAGAATTTTAAAAGCTTCAACAGAATTTCAACAATTTGAGAGGGATTTGAAAAGTTTCAATGGGAATGGGAAGAATTGGGACAAAAATTGGAAAATTTTTAAGGGACTTTGAAAAAATTTCAACTGGAATTTTAGCCATTTTTTGACGTGAAATTGTAAACATGTGGACATGGATTTTGAAAATTCTAGAGAGAATTTTAAAAGCTTCAACAGAATTTCAACAATTTTGAGAGGGATTTGAAAAGTTTCAATGGGAATGGGAAGAATTGGGACAAAAATTGGAAAATTTTTAAGGGACTTTGAAAAAATTTCAACTGGAATTTTAGCCATTTTGTTACGTGAAATTGTAAACATGTGGACATGGATTTTGAAAATTCTAGAGAGAATTTTAAAAGCTTCAACAGAATTTCAACAATTTTGAGAGGGATTTGAAAAGTTTCAATGGGAATGGGAAGAATTGGGACAAAAATTGGAAAATTTTTCAGGGACTTTGAAAAAATTTCAACTGGAATTTTAGCCATTTTTTTATGTGAAATTGTAAACATGTGGACATGGATTTTGAAAATTCTAGAGAGAACTTTAAAAGCTTCAAGAGAATTTCAACAATTTTGAGAGGGATTTGAAAAGTTTCAATGGGAATGGGAAGAATTGGGACAAAAATTGGAGAATTTTTAAGGGACTTTGAAAAAATTTCAACTGGAATTTTGCCATTTTTTGACGTGAAATTGTAAACATGTGGACATGGATTTTGAAAATTCTAGAGAGAATTTTAAAAGCTTCAAGAGAATTTCAACAATTTTGAGAGGGATTTGAAAAGTTTCAATGGGAATGGGAAAAATTGGGACAAAAATTGGAAAATTTTGAAGGGACTTTGAAAAAATTTCAACTGGAATTTTAGCCATTTTTTGACATGAAATTGTAAACATGTGGCCATGGATTTTGAAAATTCTAGAGAGAATTTTAAAAGCTTCAAGAGAATTTCAACAACTTTGAGAGCGATTTGAAAAGTTTCAATGGGAATGGGAAGAATTGGGACAAAAATTGGAAAATTTTTAAGGGACTTTGAAAAAATTTCAACTGGAATTTTAGCCATTTTTTGACGTGAAATTGTAAACATGTGGCCATGGATTTTGAAAATTCTAGAGAGAATTTTAAAAGCTTCAACAGAATTTCAACAATTTTGAGAGGGATTTGAAAAGTTTCAATGGGAATGGGAAGAATTGGGACAAAAATTGGAAAATTTTTAAGGGACTTTGAAAAAATTTCAACTGGAATTTTAGCCATTTTTTGACGTGAAATTGTAAACATGTGGACATGGATTTTGAAAATTCTAGAGAGAATTTTAAAAGCTTCAAGAGAATTTCAACAATTTTGAGAGGGATTTGAAAAGTTTCAATGGGAATGGGAAGAATTGGGACAAAAATTGGAAAATTTTGAAGGGACTTTGAAAAAATTTCAACTGGAATTTTAGCCATTTTTTGACGTGAAATTGTAAACATGTGGACACGGATTTTGAAAATTCTAGAGAGAATTTTAAAAGCCTCAAGAGAATTTCAACCATTTTGAGAGGGATTTGAAAAGTTTCAATGGGAATGGGAAGAATTGGGACAAAAATTGGAAAATTTTGAAGGGACTTTGAAAAAATTGTAACTGGAATTTTAGCCATTTTTTGACGTGAAATTGTAAACATGTGGACATGGATTTTGAAAATTCTAGAGAGAATTTTAAAAGCTTCAAGAGAATTTCAACAATTTTGAGAGGGATCTGAAAAGTTTCAATGGGAATGGGAAGAATTGGGACAAAAATTGGAAAATTTTTAAGGGACTTTGAAAAAATTTCAACTGGAATTTTAGCCATTTTTTTATGTGAAATTGTAAACATGTGGCCATGGATTTTGAAAATTCTAGAGAGAATTTTAAAAGCTTCAAGAGAATTTCAACAATTTTGAGAGGGATTTGAAAAGTTTCAATGGGAATGGGAAGAATTGGGACAAAAATTGGAAAATTTTTAAGGGACTTTGAAAAATTTCAACTGGAATTTTAGCCATTTTTTGACGTGAAATTGTAAACATGTGGACATGGATTTTGAAAATTCTAGAGAGAATTTTAAAAGCTTCAAGAGAATTTCAACAATTTTGAGAGGGATTTGAAAAGTTTCAATGGGAATGGGAAGAATTGGGACAAAAATTGGAAAATTTTTAAGGGACTTTGAAAAAATTTCAACTGGAATTTTAGCCATTTTTTGACGTGAAATTGTAAACATGTGGACATGGATTTTGAAAATTCTAGAGAGAATTTTAAAAGCTTCAAGAGAATTTCAACAATTTGGAGAGGGATTTGAAAAGTTTTAATGTTAATGGGAAGAATTGGGACAAAAATTGGAAAATTTTTAAGGGACTTTGAAAAAATTTCAACTGGAATTTTAGCCATTTTTTGACGTGAAATTGTAAACCTTTGGACATGGATTTTGAAAATTCTGGAGAGAATTTTAAAAGCTTCAAGAGAATTTCAACAATTTTGAGAGGGATTTGAAAAGTTTCAATGGGAATGGGAAGAATTGGGACAAAAATTGGAAAATTTTTAAGGGACTTTGAAAAAATTTCAACTGGAATTTTAGCCATTTTGTTACGTGAAATTGTAAACATGTGGACATGGATTTTGAAAATTCTAGAGAGAATTTTAAAAGCTTCAAGAGAATTTCAACAATTTTGAGAGGGATTTGAGAAGTTTCAATGGGAATGGGAAGAATTGGGACAAAAATTGGAAAATTTTTAAGGGACTTTGAAAAAATTTCAACTGGAATTTTAGCCATTTTTTGACGTGAAATTGTAAACATGTGGACACGGATTTTGAAAATTCTAGAGAGAATTTTAAAAGCCTCAAGAGAATTTCAACCATTTTGAGAGGGATTTGAAAAGTTTCAATGGGAATGGGAAGAATTGGGACAAAAATTGGAAAATTTTTAAGGGACTTTGAAAAAATTTCAACTGGAATTTTAGCCATTTTTTGACGTGAAATTGTAAACATGTGGACATGGATTTTGAAAATTCTAGAGAGAATTTTAAAAGCTTCAAGAGAATTTCAACAATTTTGAGAGGGATTTGAAAAGTTTCAATGCGAATGGGAAGAATTGGGACAAAAATTGGAAAATTTTTAAGGGACTTTGAAAAAATTTCAACTGGAATTTTAGCCATTTTTTGACGTGAAATTGTAAACATGTGGCCATGGATTTTGAAAATTCTAGAGAGAATTTTTAAAAGCTTCAACAGAATTTCAACAATTTTGAGAGGGATTTGAAAAGTTTCAATGGGAATGGGAAGAATTGGGACAAAAATTGGAAAATTTTTAAGGGACTTTGAAAAAATTTCAACTGGAATTTTAGCCATTTTTTGACGTGAAATTGGTAAACATGTGGACATGGATTTTGAAAATTCTAGAGAGAATTTTAAAAGCTTCAAGAGAATTTCAACAATTTTGAGAGGGATTTGAAAAGTTTCAATGGGAATGGGAAGAATTGGGACAAAAATTGGAAAATTTTTAAGGGACTTTGAAAAAATTTCAACTGGAATTTTAGCCATTTTTGACGTGAAATTGTAAACATGTGGACACGGATTTTGAAAATTCTAGAGAGAATTTTAAAAGCCTCAAGAGAATTTCAACCATTTTGAGAGGGATTTGAAAAGTTTCAATGGGAATGGGAAGAATTGGGACAAAAATTGGAAAATTTTGAAGGGACTTTGAAAAAATTGTAACTGGAATTTTAGCCATTTTTTGACGTGAAATTGTAAACATGTGGACATGGATTTTGAAAATTCTAGAGAGAATTTTAAAAGCTTCAAGAGAATTTCAACAATTTTGAGAGGGATCTGAAAAGTTTCAATGGGAATGGGATGAATTGGGACAAAAATTGGAAAATTTTTAAGGGACTTTGAAAAAATTTCAACTGGAATTTTAGCCATTTTTTGACGTGAAATTGTAAACATGTGGACATGGATTTTGAAAATTCTAGAGAGAATTTTAAAAGCTTCAAGAGAATTTCAACAATTTTGAGAGGGATTTGAA
Organism: Streptopelia decaocto; assembly: GCF_964273445.1. NCBI lineage: Eukaryota > Metazoa > Chordata > Aves > Columbiformes > Columbidae > Streptopelia > Streptopelia decaocto. The sequence goes on along the minus strand of NW_028115393.1, from coordinate 19,942 downwards.
AAGTTTCAATGGGAATGGGAAGAATTGGGACAAAAATTGGAAAATTTTTAAGGGACTTTGAAAAAATTTCAACTGGAATTTTAGCCATTTTTTGACGTGAAATTGTAAACATGTGGACATGGATTTTGAAAATTCTAGAGAGAATTTTAAAAGCTTCAAGAGAATTTCAACAATTTTGAGAGGGATTTGAAAAGTTTCAATGGGAATGGGAAGAATTGGGACAAAAATTGGAAAATTTTTAAGGGACTTTGAAAAAATTTCAACTGGAATTTTAGCCATTTTTTGACGTGAAATTGTAAACATGTGGCCATGGATTTTGAAAATTCTAGAGAGAATTTTAAAAGCTTCAAGAGAATTTCAACAATTTGGAGAGGGATTTGAAAAGTTTTAATGGGAATGGGAAGAATTGGGACAAAAATTGGAAAATTTTTAAGGGACTTTGAAAAAATTTCAACTGGAATTTTAGCCATTTTTTGACGTGAAATTGTAAACATGTGGACATGGATTTTGAAAATTCTGGAGAGAATTTTAAAAGCTTCAAGAGAATTTCAACAATTTTGAGAGGGATTTGAAAAGTTTCAATGGGAATGGGAAGAATTGGGACAAAAATTGGAAAATTTTTAAGGGACTTTGAAAAAATTTCAACTGGAATTTTAGCCATTTTGTTACGTGAAATTGTAAACATGTGGACATGGATTTTGAAAATTCTAGAGAGAATTTTAAAAGCTTCAAGAGAATTTCAACAATTTTGAGAGGGATTTGAGAAGTTTCAATGGGAATGGGAAGAATTGGGACAAAAATTGGAAAATTTTTAAGGGACTTTGAAAAAATTTCAACTGGAATTTTAGCCATTTTTTGACGTGAAATTGTAAACATGTGGACACGGATTTTGAAAATTCTAGAGAGAATTTTAAAAGCCTCAAGAGAATTTCAACCATTTTGAGAGGGATTTGAAAAGTTTCAATGGGAATGGGAAGAATTGGGACAAAAATTGGAAAATTTTTAAAGGACTTTGAAAAAATTGTAACTGGAATTGTAGCCATTTTTTGACGTGAAATTGTAAACATGTGGACATGGATTTTGAAAATTCTAGAGAGAATTTTAAAAGCTTCAAGAGAATTTCAACAATTTTGAGAGGGATTTGAAAAGTTTCAATGCGAATGGGAAGAATTGGGACAAAAATTGGAAAATTTTTAAGGGACTTTGAAAAAATTTCAACTGGAATTTTAGCCATTTTTTGACGTGAAATTGTAAACATGTGGACATGGATTTTGAAAATTCTAGAGAGAATTTTAAAAGCTTCAAGAGAATTTCAACAATTTGGAGAGGGATTTGAAAAGTTTCAATGGGAATGGGAAGAATTGGGACAAAAATTGGAAAATTTTTAAGGGACTTTGAAAAAATTTCAACTGGAATTCTAGCAATTTTTTGACGTGAAATTGTAAACATGTGGACATGGATTTTGAAAATTCTAGAGAGAATTTTAAAAGCTTCAAGAGAATTTCAACAATTTTGAGAGGGATTTGAAAAGTTTCAATGGGAATGGGAAGAATTGGGACAAAAATTGGAAAATTTTTAAGGGACTTTGAAAAAATTTCAACTGGAATTTTAGCCATTTTTTGACGTGAAATTGTAAACATGTGGCCATGGATTTTGAAAATTCTAGAGAGAATTTTAAAAGCTTCAACAGAATTTCAACAATTTTGAGAGGGATTTGAAAAGTTTCAATGGGAATGGGAAGAATTGGGACAAAAATTAGAAAATTTTTAAGGGACTTTGAAAAAATTTCAACTGGAATTTTAGCCATTTTGTTACGTGAAATTGTAAACATGTGGACATGGATTTTGAAAATTCTAGAGAGAATTTTAAAAGCTTCAACAGAATTTCAACAATTTTGAGAGGGATTTGAAAAGTTTCAATGGGAATGGGAAGAATTGGGACAAAAATTGGAAAATTTTTAAGGGACTTTGAAAAAATTTCAACTGGAATTTTAGCCATTTTTTGACGTGAAATTGTAAACATGTGGACATGGATTTTGAAAATTCTAGAGAGAATTTTAAAAGCTTCAAGAGAATTTCAACTATTTTGAGAGGGATTTGAAAAGTTTCAATGGGAATGGGAAGAATTGGGACAAAAATTGGAAAATTTTTAAGGGACTTTGAAAAAATTTCAACTGGAATTTTAGCCATTTTGTTACGTGAAATTGTAAACATGTGGACATGGATTTTGAAAATTCTAGAGAGAATTTTAAAAGCTTCAACAGAATTTCAACAATTTTGAGAGGGATTTGAAAAGATTCAATGGGAATGGGAAGAATTGGGACAAAAATTGGAAAATTTTTCAGGGACTTTGAAAAAATTTCAACTGGAATTTTAGCCATTTTTTTATGTGAAATTGTAAACATGTGGACATGGATTTTGAAAATTCTAGAGAGAACTTTGAAAGCTTCAACAGAATTTCAACAATTTTGAGAGGGATTTGAAAAGTTTCAATGGGAATGGGAAGAATTGGGACAAAAATTGGAGAATTTTTAAGGGACTTTGAAAAAATTTCAACTGGAATTTTGCCATTTTTTTACGTGAAATTGTAAACATGTGGACATGGATTTTGAAAATTCTAGAGAGAATTTTAAAAGCTTCAAGAGAATTTCAACAATTTTGAGAGGGATTTGAAAAGTTTCAATGGGAATGGGAAAAATTGGGACAAAAATTGGAAAATTTTTAAGGGACTTTGAAAAAATTTCAACTGGAATTTTAGCCATTTTTTGACATGAAATTGTAAACATGTGGCCATGGATTTTGAAAATTCTAGAGAGAATTTTAAAAGCTTCAAGAGAATTTCAACAACTTTGAGAGCGATTTGAAAAGTTTCAATGGGAATGGGAAGAATTGGGACAAAAATTGGAAAATTTTTAAGGGACTTTGAAAAAATTTCAACTGGAATTTTAGCCATTTTTTGACGTGAAATTGTAAACATGTGGCCATGGATTTTGAAAATTCTAGAGAGAATTTTAAAAGCTTCAACAGAATTTCAAAAATTTTGAGAGGGATTTGAAAAGTTTCAATGCGAATGGGAAGAATTGGGACAAAAATTGGAAAATTTTTAAGGGACTTTGAAAAAATTTCAACTGGAATTTTAGCCATTTTTTGACGTGAAATTGTAAACATGTGGCCATGGATTTTGAAAATTCTAGAGAGAATTTTAAAAGCTTCAAGAGAATTTCAACAATTTTGAGAGGGATTTGAAAAGTTTCAATGGGAATGGGAAGAATTGGGACAAAAATTGGAAAATTTTTAAGGGACTTTGAAAAAATTTCAACTGGAATTTTAGCCATTTTTTGACGTGAAATTGTAAACATGTGGACATGGATTTTGAAAATTCTAGAGAGAATTTTAAAAGCTTCAAGAGAATTTCAACAATTTTGAGAGGGATTTGAAAAGTTTCAATGGGAATGGGAAGAATTGGGACAAAAATTGGAAAATTTTTAAGGGACTTTGAAAAAATTTCAACTGGAATTTTAGCCATTTTTTGACGTGAAATTGTAAACATGTGGCCATGGATTTTGAAAATTCTAGAGAGAATTTTAAAAGCTTCAACAGAATTTCAACAATTTTGAGAGGGATTTGAAAAGTTTCAATGGGAATGGGAAGAATTGGGACAAAAATTAGAAAATTTTTAAGGGACTTTGAAAAAATTTCAACTGGAATTTTAGCCATTTTTTGACGTGAAATTGTAAACATGTGGACATGGATTTTGAAAATTCTAGAGAGAATTTTAAAAGCTTCAACAGAATTTCAACAATTTTGAGAGGGATTTGAAAAGTTTCAATGGGAATGGGAAGAATTGGGACAAAAATTGGAAAATTTTTAAGGGACTTTGAAAAAATTTCAACTGGAATTTTAGCCATTTTTTGACGTGAAATTGTAAACATGTGGACATGGATTTTGAAAATTCTAGAGAGAATTTTAAAAGCTTCAACAGAATTTCAACAATTTTGAGAGGGATTTGAAAAGTTTCAATGGGAATGGGAAGAATTGGGACAAAAATTGGAAAATTTTTAAGGGACTTTGAAAAAATTTCAACTGGAATTTTAGCCATTTTGTTACGTGAAATTGTAAACATGTGGACATGGATTTTGAAAATTCTAGAGAGAATTTTAAAAGCTTCAACAGAATTTCAACAATTTTGAGAGGGATTTGAAAAGTTTCAATGGGAATGGGAAGAATTGGGACAAAAATTGGAAAATTTTTCAGGGACTTTGAAAAAATTTCAACTGGAATTTTAGCCATTTTTTTATGTGAAATTGTAAACATGTGGACATGGATTTTGAAAATTCTAGAGAGAACTTTAAAAGCTTCAACAGAATTTCAACAATTTTGAGAGGGATTTGAAAAGTTTCAATGGGAATGGGAAGAATTGGGACAAAAATTGGAGAATTTTTAAGGGACTTTGAAAAAATTTCAACTGGAATTTTGCCATTTTTTTACGTGAAATTGTAAACATGTGGACATGGATTTTGAAAATTCTAGAGAGAATTTTAAAAGCTTCAACAGAATTTCAACAATTTTGAGAGGGATTTGAAAAGTTTCAATGGGAATGGGAAAAATTGGGACAAAAATTGGAAAATTTTTAAGGGACTTTGAAAAAATTTCAACTGGAATTTTAGCCATTTTTTGACATGAAATTGTAAACATGTGGCCATGGATTTTGAAAATTCTAGAGAGAATTTTAAAAGCTTCAAGAGAATTTCAACAACTTTGAGAGCGATTTGAAAAGTTTCAATGGGAATGGGAAGAATTGGGACAAAAATTGGAAAATTTTTAAGGGACTTTGAAAAAATTTCAACTGGAATTTTAGCCATTTTTTGACGTGAAATTGTAAACATGTGGCCATGGATTTTGAAAATTCTAGAGAGAATTTTAAAAGCTTCAACAGAATTTCAACAATTTTGAGAGGGATTTGAAAAGTTTCAATGCGAATGGGAAGAATTGGGACAAAAATTGGAAAATTTTTAAGGGACTTTGAAAAAATTTCAACTGGAATTTTAGCCATTTTTTGACGTGAAATTGTAAACATGTGGACACGGATTTTGAAAATTCTAGAGAGAATTTTAAAAGCCTCAAGAGAATTTCAACCATTTTGAGAGGGATTTGAAAAGTTTCAATGGGAATGGGAAGAATTGGGACAAAAATTGGAAAATTTTTAAGGGACTTTGAAAAAATTTCAACTGGAATTTTAGCCATTTTTTGACGTGAAATTGTAAACATGTGGACATGGATTTTGAAAATTCTAGAGAGAATTTTAAAAGCTTCAAGAGAATTTCAACAATTTTGAGAGGGATTTGAAAAGTTTCAATGGGAATGGGAAGAATTGGGACAAAAATTGGAAAATTTTTAAGGGACTTTGAAAAAATTTCAACTGGAATTTTAGCCATTTTTTGACGTGAAATTGTAAACATGTGGACATGGATTTTGAAAATTCTAGAGAGAATTTTAAAAGCTTCAAGAGAATTTCAACAATTTTGAGAGGGATTTGAAAAGTTTCAATGGGAATGGGAAGAATTGGGACAAAAATTGGAAAATTTTTAAGGGACTTTGAAAAAATTTCAACTGGAATTCTAGCAATTTTTTGACGTGAAATTGTAAACATGTGGACATGGATTTTGAAAATTCTAGAGAGAATTTTAAAAGCTTCAAGAGAATTTCAACAATTTTGAGAGGGATTTGAAAAGTTTCAATGGGAATGGGAAGAATTGGGACAAAAATTGGAAAATTTTTAAGGGACTTTGAAAAAATTTCAACTGGAATTTTAGCCATTTTTTGACGTGAAATTGTAAACATGTGGCCATGGATTTTGAAAATTCTAGAGAGAATTTTAAAAGCTTCAACAGAATTTCAACAATTTTGAGAGGGATTTGAAAAGTTTCAATGGGAATGGGAAGAATTGGGACAAAAATTAGAAAATTTTTAAGGGACTTTGAAAAAATTTCAACTGGAATTTTAGCCATTTTGTTACGTGAAATTGTAAACATGTGGCCATGGATTTTGAAAATTCTAGAGAGAATTTTAAAAGCTTCAAGAGAATTTCAACAATTTTGAGAGGGATTTGAAAAGTTTCAATGGGAATGGGAAGAATTGGGACAAAAATTGGAAAATTTTTAAGGGACTTTGAAAAAATTTCAACTGGAATTTTAGCCATTTTTTGACGTGAAATTGTAAACATGTGGACATGGATTTTGAAAATTCTAGAGAGAATTTTAAAAGCTTCAACAGAATTTCAACAATTTTGAGAGGGATTTGAAAAGTTTCAATGGGAATGGGAAGAATTGGGACAAAAATTGGAAAATTTTTAAGGGACTTTGAAAAAATTTCAACTGGAATTTTAGCCATTTTGTTACGTGAAATTGTAAACATGTGGACATGGATTTTGAAAATTCTAGAGAGAATTTTAAAAGCTTCAACAGAATTTCAACAATTTTGAGAGGGATTTGAAAAGTTTCAATGGGAATGGGAAGAATTGGGACAAAAATTGGAAAATTTTTCAGGGACTTTGAAAAAATTTCAACTGGAATTTTAGCCATTTTTTTATGTGAAATTGTAAACATGTGGACATGGATTTTGAAAATTCTAGAGAGAACTTTAAAAGCTTCAACAGAATTTCAACAATTTTGAGAGGGATTTGAAAAGTTTCAATGGGAATGGGAAGAATTGGGACAAAAATTGGAGAATTTTTAAGGGACTTTGAAAAAATTTCAACTGGAATTTTAGCCATTTTTTTACGTGAAATTGTAAACATGTGGACATGGATTTTGAAAATTCTAGAGAGAATTTTAAAAGCTTCAAGAGAATTTCAACAATTTTGAGAGGGATTTGAAAAGTTTCAATGGGAATGGGAAAAATTGGGACAAAAATTGGAAAATTTTTAAGGGACTTTGAAAAAATTTCAACTGGAATTTTAGCCATTTTTTGACATGAAATTGTAAACATGTGGCCATGGATTTTGAAAATTCTAGAGAGAATTTTAAAAGCTTCAAGAGAATTTCAACAACTTTGAGAGCGATATGAAAAGTTTCAATGGGAATGGGAAGAATTGGGACAAAAATTGGAAAATTTTTAAGGGACTTTGAAAAAATTTCAACTGGAATTTTAGCCATTTTTTGACGTGAAATTGTAAACATGTGGCCATGGATTTTGAAAATTCTAGAGAGAATTTTAAAAGCTTCAAGAGAATTTCAACAATTTTGAGAGGGATTTGAAAAGTTTCAATGGGAATGGGAAGAATTGGGACAAAAATTGGAAAATTTTTAAGGGACTTTGAAAAAATTTCAACTGGAATTTTAGCCATTTTTTGACGTGAAATTGTAAACATGTGGCCATGGATTTTGAAAATTCTAGAGAGAATTTTAAAAGCTTCAAGAGAATTTCAACAATTTTGAGAGGGATTTGAAAAGTTTCAATGGGAATGGGAAGAATTGGGACAAAAATTGGAAAATTTTTAAGGGACTTTGAAAAAATTTCAACTGGAATTTTAGCCATTTTTTGACGTGAAATTGTAAACATGTGGACACGGATTTTGAAAATTCTAGAGAGAATTTTAAAAGCCTCAAGAGAATTTCAACCATTTTGAGAGGGATTTGAAAAGTTTCAATGGGAATGGGAAGAATTGGGACAAAAATTGGAAAATTTTTAAGGGACTTTGAAAAAATTTCAACTGGAATTTTAGCCATTTTTTTATGTGAAATTGTAAACATGTGGCCATGGATTTTGAAAATTCTAGAGAGAATTTTAAAAGCTTCAAGAGAATTTCAACAATTTTGAGAGGGATTTGAAAAGTTTCAATGGGAATGGGAAGAATTGGGACAAAAATTGGAAAATTTTTAAGGGACTTTGAAAAAATTTCAATTGGAATTTTAGCAATTTTTTGACGTGAAATTGTAAACATGTGGACATGGATTTTGAAAATTCTAGAGAGAATTTTAAAAGCTTCAAGAGAATTTCAACAATTTTGAGAGGGATTTGAAAAGTTTCAATGGGAATGGGAAGAATTGGGACAAAAATTGGAAAATTTTTAAGGGACTTTGAAAAAATTTCAACTGGAATTTTAGCCATTTTTTGACGTGAAATTGTAAACATGTGGCCATGGATTTTGAAAATTCTAGAGAGAATTTTAAAAGCTTCAAGAGAATTTCAACAATTTTGAGAGGGATTTGAAAAGTTTCAATGGGAATGGGAAGAATTGGGACAAAAATTGGAAATTTTTTAAGGGACTTTGAAAAAATTGCAACTGGAATTTTAGCAATTTTTTGACGTGAAATTGTAAACATGTGGACATGGATTTTGAAAATTCTAGAGAGAATTTTAAAAGCTTCAAGAGAATTTCAACAATTTTGAGAGGGATTTGAAAAGTTTCAATGGGAATGGGAAGAATTGGGACAAAAATTGGAAAATTTTTAAGGGACTTTAAAAAAATTGCAACTGGAATTTTAGCCATTTTTTGACGTGAAATTGTAAACATGTGGCCATGGATTTTGAAAATTCTAGAGAGAATTTTAAAAGCTTCAACAGAATTTCAACAATTTTGAGAGGGATTTGAAAAGTTTCAATGGGAATGGGAAGAATTGGGACAAAAATTGGAAAATTTTTAAGGGACTTTGAAAAAATTTCAACTGGAATTTTAGCAATTTTTTTATGTGAAATTGTAAACATGTGGACATGGATTTTGAAAATTCTAGAGAGAATTTTAAAAGCTTCAAGAGAATTTCAACAATTTTGAGAGGGATTTGAAAAGTTTCAATGGGAATGGGAAGAATTGGGACAAAAATTGGAAAATTTTTAAGGGACTTTGAAAAAATTTCAACTGGAATTTTAGCCATTTTGTTACGTGAAATTGTAAACATGTGGCCATGGATTTTGAAAATTCTAGAGAGAATTTTAAAAGCTTCAAGAGAATTTCAACAATTTTGAGAGGGATTTGAAAAGTTTCAATGGGAATGGGAAGAATTGGGACAAAAATTGGAAAATTTTTAAGGGACTTTGAAAAAATTTCAACTGGAATTTTAGCAATTTTTTGACGTGAAATTGTAAACATGTGGCCATGGATTTTGAAAATTCTAGAGAGAATTTTAAAAGCTTCAAGAGAATTTCAACCATTTTGAGAGGGATTTGAAAAGTTTCAATGGGAATGGGAAGAATTGGGACAAAAATTGGAAAATTTTTAAGGGACTTTGAAAAAATTTCAACTTGAATTTTAGCCATTTTTTGACGTGAAATTGTAAACATGTGGACACGGATTTTGAAAATTCTAGAGAGAATTTTAAAAGCCTCAAGAGAATTTCAACCATTTTGAGAGGGATTTGAAAAGTTTCAATGGGAATGGGAAGAATTGGGACAAAAATTGGAAAATTTTGAAGGGACTTTGAAAAAATTGTAACTGGAATTTTAGCCATTTTTTGACGTGAAATTGTAAACATGTGGACATGGATTTTGAAAATTCTAGAGAGAATTTTAAAAGCTTCAAGAGAATTTCAACAATTTTGAGAGGGATCTGAAAAGTTTCAATGGGAATGGGAAGAATTGGGACAAAAATTGGAAAATTTTTAAGGGACTTTGAAAAAATTTCAACTGGAATTTTAGCCATTTTTTTATGTGAAATTGTAAACATGTGGCCATGGATTTTGAAAATTCTAGAGAGAATTTTAAAAGCTTCAAGAGAATTTCAACAATTTTGAGAGGGATTTGAAAAGTTTCAATGGGAATGGGAAGAATTGGGACAAAAATTGGAAAATTTTTAAGGGACTTTGAAAAAATTTCAACTGGAATTTTAGCCATTTTTTGACGTGAAATTGTAAACATGTGGACATGGATTTTGAAAATTCTAGAGAGAATTTTAAAAGCTTCAAGAGAATTTCAACAATTTTGAGAGGGATTTGAAAAGTTTCAATGGGAATGGGAAGAATTGGGACAAAAATTGGAAAATTTTTAAGGGACTTTGAAAAAATTTCAATTGGAATTTTAGCAATTTTTTGACGTGAAATTGTAAACATGTGGACATGGATTTTGAAAATTCTAGAGAGAATTTTAAAAGCTTCAAGAGAATTTCAACAATTTTGAGAGGGATTTGAAAAGTTTCAATGGGAATGGGAAGAATTGGGACAAAAATTGGAAAATTTTTAAGGGACTTTGAAAAAATTTCAACTGGAATTTTAGCCATTTTTTGACGTGAAATTGTAAACATGTGGCCATGGATTTTGAAAATTCTAGAGAGAATTTTAAAAGCTTCAAGAGAATTTCAACAATTTTGAGAGGGATTTGAAAAGTTTCAATGGGAATGGGAAGAATTGGGACAAAAATTGGAAATTTTTTAAGGGACTTTGAAAAAATTGCAACTGGAATTTTAGCAATTTTTTGACGTGAAATTGTAAACATGTGGACATGGATTTTGAAAATTCTAGAGAGAATTTTAAAAGCTTCAAGAGAATTTCAACAATTTTGAGAGGGATTTGAAAAGTTTCAATGGGAATGGGAAGAATTGGGACAAAAATTGGAAAATTTTTAAGGGACTTTAAAAAAATTGCAACTGGAATTTTAGCCATTTTTTGACGTGAAATTGTAAACATGTGGCCATGGATTTTGAAAATTCTAGAGGGAATTTTAAAAGCTTCAACAGAATTTCAACAATTTTGAGAGGGATTTGAAAAGTTTCAATGGGAATGGGAAGAATTGGGACAAAAATTGGAAAATTTTTAAGGGACTTTGAAAAAATTTCAACTGGAATTTTAGCAATTTTTTTATGTGAAATTGTAAACATGTGGACATGGATTTTGAAAATTCTAGAGAGAATTTTAAAAGCTTCAAGAGAATTTCAACAATTTTGAGAGGGATTTGAAAAGTTTCAATGGGAATGGGAAGAATTGGGACAAAAATTGGAAAATTTTTAAGGGACTTTGAAAAAATTTCAACTGGAATTTTAGCCATTTTGTTACGTGAAATTGTAAACATGTGGCCATGGATTTTGAAAATTCTAGAGAGAATTTTAAAAGCTTCAAGAGAATTTCAACAATTTTGAGAGGGATTTGAAAAGTTTCAATGGGAATGGGAAGAATTGGGACAAAAATTGGAAAATTTTTAAGGGACTTTGAAAAAATTTCAACTGGAATTTTAGCAATTTTTTGACGTGAAATTGTAAACATGTGGCCATGGATTTTGAAAATTCTAGAGAGAATTTTAAAAGCTTCAAGAGAATTTCAACCATTTTGAGAGGGATTTGAAAAGTTTCAATGGGAATGGGAAGAATTGGGACAAAAATTGGAAAATTTTTAAGGGACTTTGAAAAAATTTCAACTGGAATTTTAGCAATTTTTTGACGTGAAATTGTAAACATGTGGCCATGGATTTTGAAAATTCTAGAGAGAATTTTAAAAGCTTCAAGAGAATTTCAACCATTTTGAGAGGGATTTGAAAAGTTTCAATGGGAATGGGAAGAATTGGGACAAAAATTGGAAAATTTTTAAGGGACTTTGAAAAAATTTCAACTTGAATTTTAGCCATTTTTTGACGTGAAATTGTAAACATGTGGACACGGATTTTGAAAATTCTAGAGAGAATTTTAAAAGCCTCAAGAGAATTTCAACCATTTTGAGAGGGATTTGAAAAGTTTCAATGGGAATGGGAAGAATTGGGACAAAAATTGGAAAATTTTGAAGGGACTTTGAAAAAATTGTAACTGGAATTTTAGCCATTTTTTGACGTGAAATTGTAAACATGTGGACATGGATTTTGAAAATTCTAGAGAGAATTTTAAAAGCTTCAAGAGAATTTCAACAATTTTGAGAGGGATCTGAAAAGTTTCAATGGGAATGGGAAGAATTGGGACAAAAATTGGAAAATTTTTAAGGGACTTTGAAAAAATTTCAACTGGAATTTTAGCCATTTTTTTATGTGAAATTGTAAACATGTGGCCATGGATTTTGAAAATTCTAGAGAGAATTTTAAAAGCTTCAAGAGAATTTCAACAATTTTGAGAGGGATTTGAAAAGTTTCAATGGGAATGGGAAGAATTGGGACAAAAATTGGAAAATTTTTAAGGGACTTTGAAAAAATTTCAACTGGAATTTTAGCAATTTTTTGACGTGAAATTGTAAACATGTGGACATGGATTTTGAAAATTCTAGAGAGAATTTTAAAAGCTTCAAGAGAATTTCAACAATTTTGAGAGGGATTTGAAAAGTTTCAATGGGAATGGGAAGAATTGGGACAAAAATTGGAAAATTTTTAAGGGACTTTGAAAAAATTTCAACTGGAATTTTAGCCATTTTGTTACGTGAAATTGTAAACATGTGGCCATGGATTTTGAAAATTCTAGAGAGAATTTTAAAAGCTTCAAGAGAATTTCAACAATTTTGAGAGGGATTTGAAAAGTTTCAATGGGAATGGGAAGAATTGGGACAAAAATTGGAAAATTTTTAAGGGACTTTGAAAAAATTTCAACTGGAATTTTAGCAATTTTTTGACGTGAAATTGTAAACATGTGGCCATGGATTTTGAAAATTCTAGAGAGAATTTTAAAAGCTTCAAGAGAATTTCAACCATTTTGAGAGGGATTTGAAAAGTTTCAATGGGAATGGGAAGAATTGGGACAAAAATTGGAAAATTTTTAAGGGACTTTGAAAAAATTTCAACTAGAATTTTAGCCATTTTTTGACGTGAAATTGTGAAGATGTGGACATGGATTTTGAAAATTCTAGAGAGAATTTTAAAAGCTTCAAGAGAATTTCAACCATTTTGAGAGGGATTTGAAAAGTTTCAATGGGAATGGGAAGAATTGGGACAAAAATTGGAAAATTTTTAAGGGACTTTGAAAAAATTTCAACTGGAATTTTAGCAATTTTTTGACGTGAAATTGTAAATATGTGGACATGGATTTTGAAAATTCTGGAGAGAATTTTAAAAGCCTCAAGAGAATTTCAACCATTTTGAGAGGGATTTGAAAAGTTTCAATGGGAATGGGAAGAATTGGGACAAAAATTGGAAAATTTTTAAGGGACTTTGAAAAAATTGTAACTGGAATTTTAGCCATTTTTTGACGTGAAATTGTAAACATGTGGACATGGATTTTGAAAATTCTAGAGAGAATTTTAAAAGCTTCAAGAGAATTTCAACAATTTTGAGAGGGATCTGAAAAGTTTCAATGGGAATGGGAAGAATTGGGACAAAAATTGGAAAATTTTTAAGGGACTTTGAAAAAATTTCAACTGGAATTTTAGCCATTTTTTGACGTGAAATTGTAAACATGTGGACATGGATTTTGAAAATTCTAGAGAGAATTTTAAAAGCTTCAAGAGAATTTCAACAATTTTGAGAGGGATTTGAAAAGTTTCAATGGGAATGGGAAGAATTGGGACAAAAATTGGAAAATTTTTAAGGGACTTTGAAAAAATTTCAACTGGAATTTTAGCCATTTTTTGACGTGAAATTGTAAACATGTGGACATGGATTTTGAAAATTCTAGAGAGAATTTTAAAAGCTTCAAGAGAATTTCAACCATTTTGAGAGGGATTTGAAAAGTTTCAATGGGAATGGGAAGAATTGGGACAAAAATTGGAAAATTTTTAAGGGACTTTGAAAAAATTTCAACTGGAATTTTAGCCATTTTGTTATGTGAAATTGTAAACATGTGGCCATGGATTTTGAAAATTCTAGAGGGAATTTTAAAAGCTTCAACAGAATTTCAACAATTTTGAGAGGGATTTGAAAAGTTTCAATGGGAATGGGAAGGATTGGGACAAAAATTGGAAAATTTTTAAGGGACTTTGAAAAAATTTCAACTGGAATTTTAGCAATTTTTTGACGTGAAATTGTAAACATGTGGCCATGGATTTTGAAAATTCTAGAGAGAATTTTAAAAGCTTCAAGAGAATTTCAACCATTTTGAGAGGGATTTGAAAAGTTTCAATGGGAATGGGAAGAATTGGGACAAAAATTGGAAAATTTTTAAGGGACTTTGAAAAAATTTCAACTGGAATTTTAGCCATTTTTTGACGTGAAATTGTAAACATGTGGACATGGATTTTGAAAATTCTGGAGAGAATTTTAAAAGCTTCAAGAGAATTTCAACAATTTTGAGAGGGATTTGAAAAGTTTCAATGGGAATGGGAAGAATTGGGACAAAAATTGGAAAATTTTTAAGGGACTTTGAAAAATTTCAACTGGAATTTTAGCCATTTTTTGACGTGAAATTGTAAACCTGTGGACATGGATTTTGAAAATTCTAGAGAGAATTTTAAAAGCTTCAAGAGAATTTCAACAATTTGGAGAGGGATTTGAAAAGTTTCAATGGGAATGGGAAGAATTGGGACAAAAATTGGAAAATTTTTAAGGGACTTTGAAAAAATTTCAACTGGAATTTTAGCCATTTTTTGACGTGAAATTGTGAACATGTGGACATGGATTTTGAAAATTCTGGAGAGAATTTTAAAAGCTTCAAGAGAATTTCAACAATTTGGAGAGGGATTTGAAAAGTTTCAATGCGAATGGGAAGAATTGGGACAAAAATTGGAAAATTTTTAAGGGACTTTGAAAAAATTTCAACTGGAATTTTAGCCATTTTTTGACGTGAAATTGTAAACATGTGGACATGGATTTTGAAAATTCTAGAGAGAATTTTAAAAGCTTCAAGAGAATTTCAACAATTTTGAGAGGATTTGAAAAGTTTCAATGGGAATGGGAAGAATTGGGACAAAAATTGGAAAATTTTTAAGGGACTTTGAAAACATTTCAACTGGAATTTTAGCAATTTTTTTATGTGAAATTGTAAACATGTGGACATGGATTTTGAAAATTCTAGAGAGAATTTTAAAAGCTTCGACAGAATTTCAACAATTTTGAGAGGGATTTGAAAAGTTTCAATGGGAATGGGAAGAATTGGGACAAAAATTGGAAAATTTTTAAGGGACTTTGAAAAAATTTCAACTGGAATTTTAGCCATTTTTTGACGTGAAATTGTAAACGTGTGGACATGGATTTTGAAAATTCTAGAGAGAATTTTAAAAGCTTCAAGAGAATTTCAACAATTTTGAGAGGGATTTGAAAAGTTTCAATGGGAATGGGAAGAATTGGGACAAAAATTGGAAAATTTTCAAGGGACTTTGAAAAAATTTCAACTGGAATTTTAGCCATTTTTTGACGTGAAATTGTAAACATGTGGACATGGATTTTGAAAACTCTAGAGAGAATTTTAAAAGCTTCAAGAGAATTTCAACAATGTTGAGAGGGATTTGAAAAGTTTCAATGGGAATGGGAAGAGTTGGGACAAAAATTGGAAAATTTTTAAGGGACTTTGAAAAAAATTCAACTGGAATTTTAGCCATTTTTTGACGTGAAATTGTAAACATGTGGACATGGATTTTTAAAATTCTAGAGAGAATTTTAAAAGCTTCAAGAGAATTTCAACAATTTTGAGAGGGATTTGAAAAGTTTCAATGGGAATGGGAAGAATTGGGACCAAAATTGGAAAATTTTTAAGGGACTTTGAAAAAATTTCCACTGGAATTTTAGCCATTTTTTGACGTGAAATTGTAAACATGTGGACGTGGATTTTGAAAATTCTAGAGAGAATTTTAAAAGCTTCAAGAGAATTTCAACCATTTTGAGAGGGATTTGAAAAGTTTCAATGGGAATGGGAAGAATTGGGACAAAAATTGGAAAATTTTGAAGGGACTTTGAAAAAATTTCAACTGGAATTTTAGCCATTTTTTGACGTGAAATTGTAAACATGTGGACATGGATTTTGAAAATTCTAGAGAGAATTTTAAAAGCTTCAAGAGAATTTCAACAATTTTGAGAGGGATTTGAAAAGTTTCAATGGGAATGGGAAGAATTGGGACAAAAATTGGAAAATTTTTCAGGGACTTTGAAAACATTTCAACTGGAATTTTATCCATTTTTTGACGTGAAATTGTAAACATGTGGACATGGATTTTGAAAATTCTAGAGAGAATTTTAAAAGCTTCAAGAGAATTTCAACAATTTTGAGAGGGACTTGAAAAGTTTCAATGGGAATGGGAAGAATTGGGACAAAAATTGGAAAATTTTTAAGGGACTTTGAAAAAATTTCAACTGGAATTTTAGCCATTTTTTGACGTGAAATTGTAAACCTGTGGACATGGATTTTGAAAATTCTAGAGAGAATTTTAAAAGCTTCAAGAGAATTTCAACAATTTGGAGAGGGATTTGAAAAGTTTCAATGGGAATGGGAAGAATTGGGACAAAAATTGGAAAATTTTGAAGGGACTTTGAAAAAATTTCAACTGGAATTTTAGCCATTTTTTGACGTGAAATTGTAAACATGTGGACATGGATTTTGAAAATTCTAGAGAGAATTTTAAAAGCTTCAAGAGAATTTCAACAATTTTGAGAGGGATTTGAAAAGTTTCAATGGGAATGGGAAGAATTGGGACAAAAATTGGAAAATTTTTAAGGGACTTTGAAAAAATTTCCACTGGAATTTTAGCCATTTTTTGACGTGAAATTGTAAACATGTGGACATGGATTTTGAAAATTCTAGAGAGAATTTTAAAAGCTTCAAGAGAATTTCAACAATTTTGAGAGGGATTTGAAAAGTTTCAATGGGAATGGGAAGAATTGGGACAAAAATTGGAAAATTTTGAAGGGACTTTGAAAAAATTTCAACTGGAATTTTAGCCATTTTTTGACGTGAAATTGTAAACATGTGGACATGGATTTTGAAAATTCTAGAGAGAATTTTAAAAGCTTCAAGAGAATTTCAACAATTTTGAGAGGGATTTGAAAAGTTTCAATGGGAATGGGAAGAATTGGGACGAAAATTGGAAAATTTTTAAGGGACTTTGAAAAAATTTCAACTGGAATTTTAGCCATTTTTTGATGTGAAATTGTAAACATGTGGACATGGATTTTGAAAATTCTAGAGAGAATTTTAAAAGCTTCAAGAGAATTTCAACAATTTTGAGAGGGATTTGAAAAGTTTCAATGGGAATGGGAAGAATTGGGACCAAAATTGGAAAATTTTTAAGGGACTTTGAAAAAATTTCCACTGGAATTTTAGCCATTTTTTGACGTGAAATTGTAAACATGTGGACATGGATTTTGAAAATTCTAGAGAGAATTTTAAAAGCTTCAAGAGAACTTCAACAGTTTTGAGAGGGATTTGAAAAGTTTCAATGGGAATGGGAAGAATTGGGACAAAAATTGGAAAATTTTTAAGGGACTTTGAAAAAATTTCAACTGGAATTTTAGCCATTTTTTGACGTGAAATTGTAAACATGTGGACGTGGATTTTGAAAATTCTAGAGAGAATTTTAAAAGCTTCAAGAGAATTTCAACAATTTTGAGAGGGATTTGAAAAGTTTCAATGGGAATGGGAAGAATTGGGACAAAAATTGGAAAATTTTTAAGGGACTTTGAAAAAATTTCAACTGGAATTTCAGCCATTTTTTGACGTGAAATTGTAAACCTGTGGACATGGATTTTGAAAATTCTAGAGAGAATTTTAAAAGCTTCAAGAGAATTTCAACAATTTTGAGAGGGATTTGAAAAGTTTCAATGGGAATGGGAAGAATTGGGACAAAAATTGGAAAATTTTTAAGGGACTTTGAAAAAATTTCAACTGGAATTTTAGCCATTTTTTGACGTGAAATTGTAAACCTGTGGACATGGATTTTGAAAATTCTAGAGAGAATTTTAAAAGCTTCAAGAGAATTTCAACAATTTTGAGAGGGATTTGAAAAGTTTCAATGGGAATGGGAAGAATTGGGACAAAAATTGGAAAATTTTGAAGGGACTTTGAAAAAATTTCAACTGGAATTTTAGCCATTTTTTGACGTGAAATTGTAAACATGTGGACATGGATTTTGAAAATTCTAGAGAGAATTTTAAAAGCTTCAAGAGAATTTCAACAATTTTGAGAGGGATTTGAAAAGTTTCAATGGGAATGGGAAGAATTGGGACAAAAATTGGAAAATTTTGAAGGGACTTTGAAAAAATTTCAACTGGAATTTTAGCCATTTTTTGACGTGAAATTGTAAACATGTGGACATGGATTTTGAAAATTCTAGAGAGAATTTTAAAAGCTTCAAGAGAATTTCAACAATTTGGAGAGGGATTTGAAAAGTTTCAATGGGAATGGGAAGAATTGGGACAAAAATTGGAAAATTTTTCAGGGACTTTGAAAACATTTCAACTGGAATTTTAGCCATTTTTTGACGTGAAATTGTAAACATGTGGACATGGATTTTGAAAATTCTAGAGAGAATTTTAAAAGCTTCAAGAGAATTTCAACAATTTGGAGAGGGATTTGAAAAGTTTCAATGGGAATGGGAAGAATTGGGACAAAAATTGGAAAATTTTTCAGGGACTTTGAAAACATTTCAACTGGAATTTTAGCCATTTTTTGACGTGAAATTGTAAACATGTGGACATGGATTATGAAAATTCTGGAGAGAATTTTAAAAGCTTCAAGAGAATTTCAACACTTTTGAGAGGGATTTGAAAAGTTTCAATGGGAATGGGAAGAATTGGGACAAAAATTGGAAAATTTTGAAGGGACTTTGAAAAAATTTCCACTGGAATTTTAGCCATTTTTTGACGTGAAATTGTAAACATGTGGACATGGATTTTGAAAATTCTGGAGAGAATTTTAAAAGCTTCAAGAGAATTTCAACAGTTTTGAGAGGGATTTGAAAAGTTTCAATGGGAATGGGAAGAATTGGGACAAAAATTGGAAAATTTTTAAGGGACTTTGAAAAAATTTCAACTGGAATTTTAGCCACTTTTTGACGTGAAATTGTAAACATGTGGACATGGATTTTGAAAATTCTAGAGAGAATTTTAAAAGCTTCAAGAGAATTTCAACAATTTTGAGCGGGATTTGAAAAGTTTCAATGGGAATGGAAGAATTGGGACAAAAATTGGAAAATTTTTAAGGGACTTTGAAAAAATTTCAACTGGAATTTTAGCCATTTTTTGACGTGAAATTGTAAACATGTGGACATGGATTTTGAAAATTCTAGAGAGAATTTTAAAAGCTTCAAGAGAATTTCAACAATTTTGAGAGGGATTTGAAAAGTTTCAATGGGAATGGGAAGAATTGGGACAAAAATTGGAAAATTTTTAAGGGACTTTGAAAAAATTTCAACTGGAATTTTAGCCATTTTTTGACGTGAAATTGTAAACATGTGGACATGGATTTTGAAAATTCTAGAGAGAATTTTAAAAGCTTCAAGAGAATTTCAACAATTTTGAGAGGGATTTGAAAAGTTTCAATGGGAATGGGAAGAATTGGGACAAAAATTGGAAAATTTTTAAGGGACTTTGAAAAAATTTCCACTGGAATTTTAGCAATTTTTTGACGTGAAATTGTAAACATGTGGACATGGATTATGAAAATTCTGAAGAGAATTTTAAAAGCTTCAAGAGAATTTCAACAATTTTGAGAGGGATTTGAAAAGTTTCAATGGGAATGGGAAGAATTGGGACAAAAATTGGAAAATTTTTCAGGGACTTTGAAAACATTTCAACTGGAATTTTAGCCATTTTTTGACGTGAAATTGTAAACATGTGGACATGGATTATGAAAATTCTGGAGAGAATTTTAAAAGCTTCAAGAGAATTTCAACACTTTTGAGAGGGATTTGAAAAGTTTCAATGGGAATGGGAAGAATTGGGACAAAAATTGGAAAATTTTTAAGGGACTTTGAAAAAATTTCCACTGGAATTTTAGCCATTTTTTGACGTGAAATTGTAAACATGTGGACATGGATTTTGAAAATTCTGGAGAGAATTTTAAAAGCTTCAAGAGAATTTCAACAATTTGGAGAGGGATTTGAAAAGTTTCAATGGGAATGGGAAGAATTGGGACAAAAATTGGAAAATTTTTAAGGGACTTTGAAAAAATTTCCACTGGAATTTTA
>NW_028115394.1:0-33114 GCF_964273445.1 Streptopelia decaocto | reverse complement strand
GGTGAAACGTCCCCAGGGAAAAGATTTTTGGGGAAAAATGCAAAAGTTGGGGTACAAAGAGCCCCCTCAACCCTTTGGGGATGGGGGGGGGCTTTTCCCACACCCCCCCCCCAAAAAAATAGTGAAAAAAGTGAAAAAAATGAGGGCACGAAGCTGGGGGGGGGGGGGGGGGGCACCGGCTGGCTAATGAGACCCACGATTATCCCTAATTAATGAGGGTTGGAAAGCGGCCGCGATGTTTGTGGGGCTGGGGGGGGGAGGTTTTGTTATGGGGGGGGTCGGTGGGGACAGATAAAACCATGGGGAGCGGCCGCGGTTTTGGGGCTAAAATGTGCAAGTTTGGGACAGGTGATGCAAAAAAGTGGTAGTTTTTAATTAGGGAAATGGTGGGCGGGGCCTCGCGCCATTAAAAAGGGGGGGGGGGTTAATTGGGGGGTGTCACGTTGTGTTCCGCCACCGCTCGCCCCCCGACGGGCGCCATAAAAGACGCAAAATAAAGGTAAAACCCACCAAATTATGGGGGTTCGGGGTCCCCGGAAGCAGAACCCGAGTTGGGGGGGGGGGGCAGCGGGTGTTTCCGGAGCTGAAAACACCCCCGAGGTCAAATAAACCACCGGGAATGGGAACCGGCCCCGTTATCGCCCACCAGGGGGGCCGACCCCCCCCGAACCCCCAAATAGAAGCCCCAAATAGGCACCCGAAATCCCCCAAATCCACCCAAATATCCGCCCCAAATTCCACATTATCCACCCAAAATATCCGCCCAAAATCCCAAAATATCCACCCAAAATATCCGCCTGAAATATCCACCTGAAATCCCAAAAATCCACCCAAAAT
This sequence comes from Streptopelia decaocto, assembly GCF_964273445.1. Classification (NCBI taxonomy): domain Eukaryota; kingdom Metazoa; phylum Chordata; class Aves; order Columbiformes; family Columbidae; genus Streptopelia; species Streptopelia decaocto. The sequence continues at coordinate 32,277 of NW_028115394.1, read as the reverse complement.
ATCCACCCAAAATCCCAAAAATCCACCCAAAATATCCACCCGAAATCCCAAAAATCCACCCAAAATATCCAACCCAAATCCACCCAAAATATCCACCCAAAATTCCAGATTATCCACCCAAAATCTGCACCCCAATTGCAGCTTGTCCACCCCAAACCGGCCACGTTAAACCCCAAATTGTTCCCCCCAAACCCAAATTATCCACCTGAAATTCCAAATCATCCACCCCAAATCCCACATTATTGACCCCAAATTATTCACCCCAAATCCCACATTATTCACCCCAAATTGTTCGCCTCAAATTCCAAAATATTCACCCCAAAATATCCACCCGGAATCCCAAATTATCCAGCCCCAATTATTCACCTCAAATCCCAAATTATTTGCCCCAAATCCCAAACTATTTGCCCCAAATTATTCACCTCGAATCACAAATAATTCACCCCCAATCCCAAATTATTCACCCCAAATATTATTTGCCCCAAATTCCAAGTTATTCACCCCAAATTATTCACCCCAAATCCCACATTATTCAGCCCAAATGTCAAATTATTCACCCCAAATCACAAATTTTTCACCTCAAATTCCAAGTTATTCACCCCAAATTATTCACCCCAAACCCCACATTATTCACCCAGCACCCCCCCCCCGCCCCCCCGCCCCCCCCAGCGCCCCCCCCGCCCCCCCCGGCCCCTGACAAAGCGGCTCCTGTGTCCCCGGCCGCAATTTCCAACAAAACCCAACAAAAACAAACAAATCCCAAAAACCCTACAAAAAATACATCAGCCCGGCCCTAAAAGCCGCTTTTTTTCCCCTATTTTTCCTCTCCCAGCCCGAGGGTCCCGCGGTTTGAACGGAGACCGGGCTGGCTGGGCGGGGGGGCCCTGGGGGGGTTAATTAATTTCTATTAATTGCATTAAATGTGCTGTGGGGAAGCGGAAGGCGCAGCAGCGGGGGCGCCGGGTAATGAGGGATTAGCGGGCGCGGGGGGGTCGTTACGGGGAATCAGCGTCAGGAGGGATGTGGAGTGTGCGCCCCCCCGCGCGGGTTGGGGACACGGGGGGGGACACGCGGTGACATCCAGAGGGACCAGCCCCCCCCCCCCACTCCGTTCTGTGGGGTTGGGGGTGGGAGGGGAAACTGAGGCACAACGGGGGGATCCGGGCCCGATCCTGCTGGGCTTTGGGGGTCCTGGGGATGGGGGGGTCCCCAAGTCTCCCCCCTGAAGTGAACCCCAAGATATGGGGACAAGGGGACGTTGGGATTGACCCCCCAGCGGGTCCTTGAGTGGCCAGAATTGAACCCAAAGGAGAGTTTGGGGGTGTCTGAGCCCAGTTTTGGGGTGATTTACCCGTTTTGGGGTGACTAATCCCAGCTTTGGGGTGTCTGAGCCCAGTTTTGGGGTGTCTGAGCCCAGTTTTGGGGTGACTAATGCCAGCTTTGGGGTGTCTGATCCCAGTGTTGGGGTGTCTGATCCCAGTTTTGGGGTGATTTACCCCAGTTTTGGGGTGTCTGATCTCACTTTTTGGGGTGATCACCCGGTTTTGGGGTGTCTAATGCCAGCTTTGGGGCGTCTGAGCCCAGTGGCCCCGTGTGGGATTTGGGGGGTACACAGTTGGTTCCGTGGGGTGTGGGATGAGGACCCGGGTTGGGACGGCGGTGACATCGAGCTGGTCGGTGTCCCCAACTGTCCCCTCGCGGTGTCACAACCGGGTCCCGCTCTTTGCTCGAGGGGTTTGGGGGGTCCCAGGGACCCCAAATTGGGGCAGGTCGGGGGTTGGTTGGACGTTTCGGGTACACGAGCCGGTTCCACCTGTTACCGCGCTCGGGGTCCCGGATCCACAGAAGCTCCTCCGCCCACAAAGGCCGGGATTAGGCCGGGATTAGAGCTGGATTAGGCCGGGTTTAGGCTGCGATTAGGCCGGGTTTAGGACCAGGCAGATAGCGAAGGGTCCCTGGGATGGAAATGTCACCGGATCCCTCACCTGCTGCAGAAAATAACCAAAATCTGCTTGTTTTCCAGCAAAAAGCCGCCGGCAGCGCTCAGAGCACGTCGCCCCCAACTCCCCCAAGCCCGCGGGACCCCCGAACCCGCAGGATTTTGCCAAAAACCCCGTTCCTGGGGGTAAAACGGCCGCGAATTGTGCCGGCCGGGCCCCGAGCTGCGAAAGCTCGTTAGCGGCGGGGGTTAATTGGCGATGCGGAGGCGCTGAATGGGGCATTGAGGCCGTGTTTGCAGAAGCCACGTGTGCGTCGAGGAACACGGAGCCGGCGCAGAGTCAATATGACCCCAGGATCCCCGGCCCGAGCGCGGCGCCGTGATTTATTCTGTTCCTCAGGGTAAGCGCTGGGGCGGCTCCGGCGGCCGCGGGGGTGGGGGGAGCCGCGGGGGGGGCTCCCCGGCACAAGTCGCCTTTGACGGGGCCGTTTCCCCCGGGGGGAGCCAAGGAAAACGAGGCTGGTTGAGTTTTGGCCGAAAGCGGCTCCTTTCAGCCCAGAATCGCGGCACCGCGGGGCCCTAAAGCCGCCGGGTCCCCCGCATCAAACCGAAGGCGCTGACCCCCCGAAACTCCATCTCCGGCGCCTTCCCGCACCAAACTGGGCTGAAACGCCGCGATTTGTAGCGCCTGATTGTGGTTTATTTTAATGAATTTTGCAGAAATCACCTTCCTGCTCGTTAACGACGCTCGATTAGCGCGCAAAGCACCAGCAGTTTTCTCATTCGGACCTTTATTTGCAGTATAAGATAGAAAAAGGTAATAAATGAACTCGGTATAAAACACACGGAGGGGAAGGGGACAAACCAGCCAACGAGGGACACGAACCGGGGCGAAAAGGGGGGAATTCGGTACAAAACTACAGGTAGAGAAAAGTGTATAAAATATCCCTCCCTGGCCGGAGGCAAAAGTACAAAAGCGGACGTTGTTTCGCTCGGGGGTTGATTTACAAAGGGGAAAGAGGCTCCGTCCGCGCTCGGGAATAAATTAAACCGGCTGAAGCGCCAGCGGCAAAACGTCCAAAAGCAGCAGAACGTCCTCAAAATAAAACACCCCATTGTTTTGGGGGGGTTGAAGCGCTTCCGAATGCTCCCTCGGGCGGGGGGGACGCGGTTTGTCCCGGTGGCGGCGCCCGAGGCCGCGCGTGGGGCTGGACCCGCCGCAACGTGTGCGGAAATATGGGGGGGGAGGCAAAAAACACCCCAAATTGGTGAAAACCCCCGACGCGCACGCGGAATTTGTTCATTCTGGACAAAAAAAGGCTCGGAAATATGTACAAAAGCGCTTGAGCGGGTTCGACTCGGGGGTTTGTACCTGAAATTGGTGGATGTGGGGGGAAAAGGAGGCTCTAAAAGTGGCGTTTGAACAAGAAAAGGGACTCGCGGGACCTGCGTCTCCGGCCCCAAAACGGGGGGAAAACGCTGGTTTTGGGGCCAACGAGAAGGAAACGAAGGTTCTCCCCGCAAACGGGGCCTCGAGCCGCGCGGTGTGGAGCGTTAAGTGCTGAACCCCAAAGATCATCCGCCCCAAACCACCCGCAAGCAGAACGAGGAGAGTCCGATGGGAAGTTCCGCCCCGCGAGTCTCAGCACCTCGAGTTGTACAAACCCCCCGAAAAGAAAAGGGCGCGTGTGCTGGCGGCGGCGCCGCGTTGGTCCGGCGTGCGGACTGAACCACGGGGGCCCCGCGCGGTGTCGCCGACGAGGCCCCGCGGGACGAATTTGGGCACTTTTGAGGCAAAAGGCGTCGGGGAAGCGGCGGCATCAGAGCAGCTTGCGGTGCAGGATCTCCCAGGCCATGCGCTTGCGGAAATACGGCATGTGTTGCTGCGGGGAGACAGGAGTTACAACGCGGCAAGGGAGCCGCGCCAACAGCGTCCCCACTGCGGCTTCTACCCCTTCTCGGGGTAAAATTATTGAAAATGCGCCAGCGGGTGAGGCCGCGGCAATAACGCGGCTCTGGTGATGTTCTCTAACAATGAGGAGCGACATTGCGCAGAGGGACAATGTGAAATAACGCGGAACCCCCCTGGGACGCGGGTACGACGTCCCGGTTTGGTCGCCACGGTGAGCGGCGCCGGTGGATTTGGGTCCCACACAACAATGTGGCTTTGGAGGAGTTTTGCGCGGTGTGACAATGGGGCCGGGGGCGCCTCAAACCCCCAGGAAACAAGAGGAATTGGGCAGAAGCGGAACGGGCCCCAAACCTGGGTGAAGTTGATGGGCTTGTCTTTGGTGATGCAGTCGGCGTATTTGCAGGCGAACATCCCGCAGTCGCTGCCGTTCATCTGCTGCGGGATCTCCTGCGGGGACACGGGACAAATGTCACAACCGGGACAAACGTCACAACCGGGATGGGGGGGGGACCCAAATCAGCACCGTTCTGTGTGTAAAACCCCCCGGGGTCGTCGGTCCAACCGTTCACCCAACGCCGGCACCAAAACGCCCCCAGACCCTCGTCTGTGACCCCCCAGGGACGGTGACTCCAGCCCTGCCCTGGGCAGCCTGTTCAACGCCCTTTGGGGCAGAAATCACCCCAAATTTCCCCCCTCAGCCTCCCCTGGCGCAACCTGAGGCCGTTTCCTCCCATTCTATCCATTTATCCCATCACTGAGGTCCCTCTCAGCTCCTCCTCTCCAGCCCCGGCTCTCTCAGCCTTTCCCGATGCTCCAGACCCCTCAGCATCTTCTCGTCCCTCCCCAGTAACTCCCCATCCCTCTCAAACTGGGGAGCCCAGAACTGGTCCCAGTATGAAGAGCAGCAGCGACGGGGACGGCACAGGGATGGGGTTGGCACAGGTATGGCACGGGGACGTCCCCGCTCACCAAAGTCTCCCCATACCCACGTGGGGTGGTTGGGGATTTGGCACCGAGAACCCAGATCTGTTCCCCCCAAGAACGCGTCCGTGGGGCCAAGAATGAAGCGAAGAGCAGGAGGAACGTTCCCCAGCCCCACCTGGCTCTTCTTGCTCAGCAGCGACCACCCGTTGGTGTCCAGCTCCTTCCTCCTCTTGTCCAGACTCTCCTGCTTCAGGTATTGCCTGCAGGAAAGAACAGATCTCAGTGCGGGGCCGGGAAAGCGGCCAAGACGTCACCAGATGTCACCTCAAGCGTCCTGCGCCGTGTCTGCACCATCAACGTTCCCGTCCCCGCGTCGGGCGCTTCTCAAAGGGCCCCACGGACCCGGCGGGAAACAACGGGCCCAGCTCGGAGCTCACCCAGAAACAACGAGACGAGTCAAAACCACCCACAGACCAGCGAGAACGAACCCGACCCATCGGGGAACGGAGCCGAGGGGACACCCAGGGTCTTAATTAGCGCCTAATTAGGAGCAAATTTCTCACAACCTTACCAGCAGCTTGGGGACAATCGCCCTGTGCGAGAAGTGGAAAGGAGCTCGGGATGGTGGAGAGAGGAGCCGAGGTGATGGAGCCAAAACCTTCTCAATGACCCCAAAACCTTCTCAATGACCCCAAAACCTTCTCAATGACCCCGAATTGGCTCCTCCGTGCTGGCTGCAGGCACCGCTCAGGACACGGAGCTTTGCAGACGCGTCTCGCCCGGGAAGACGGACAGAAAGCGGCACCCACGGGTTCCAACGGCCCCAGGAGCCTCCTCGGCGCCGGGGCCACCATAAGAAAGTTTGGAAAGGAAAGGGGGGGACCAGGCGGAGCTTTGGCGCCGGCGCGGGGACACGTGTCACCAGGGGGAACCGATGGCGGCGAGTCGGCCCAAGCGAATCTCATTCAGAAACACCAAACGGGGGGAAAAGGGGGTGAAGACGAGTCCAGAAGGCAGAGGCGGAACTGGCTGCCCCGGGAACTCGTGTCCGTCGTAACTTTAAACTACGCAAAGGAAACGAGTCGAACCGAGAACCCGCGGCGGCGGCTCCACCGACGAGCCCCGAATGCGGATCCGGCGCCGCCAGAGCCGAAAATCACCAGAAACGGGTTCTGGCGGGTGTCGGGGTCTCCGGTCGGGAATTCTCCCTCCTGGCAGCTCCCTGGGCCCGGGCAGGTCCGGACGAGCGTTCTCTCCCAGGTTCATTAGCTGCCTGTCGCTAATTGCTCCGGGGAACCCGCGTCTCGGCTCGGCCGCGGTTTGGCCAGGACGGGCCAGCGGGGGGTGAACCTGACACTGAACCCCTTTTCAGTGCCCGTGGGACGACTCCGCGTCCCGTCTGCGAATCGACACCCGGCGGGGGAGGAGAAACGGGGCAGCGGAGCCTCCGCACCGCGGCACCGCGCAGACGGCAATTCAATAAACAGCATCATTCCAACCGCGATAAAGAAACGATCCTGGCGAGCGCAGCGTCTGCAGCAGCCGCGTGAGTTCTCGGGGGTAAAAGAGAACAGGGAGCGAAGGGCTGAGGGTGAAGATACAAAACACGAGGAACCGGGACGAGAAACGTCCCCGCGTGGGCACCAAGAGGATCCGACCGCGGAGGAACGGGTGGAATCGAACAGAGTGAAGCGCCGCGCAGGAGCCTGGGAGCAAATCCCTCGCCTCCAGATCTGAGGGGGCAGCGCCGGACTGATGAGCTTTGGCAGCGCCGGACTGATGAGCTTTGGCAGCGCCGGATTGATGAGCTCTGGCAGCGCCGGACTGATGAGCTCTGGCAGCGCCGGACTGATGAGCTCTGGCAGCGCCGGATTGATGAGCTCTGGCAGCGGCTCCGGGGCCAGGAGCTCGATGGGAATTGTCGGCGTGGTTGCACCGCGGAGCCGGCCCTGCAGCCGCGGGCACTCCGGCTCCGTTCCGGCTCCGTTCCCACCGCCCGGTGACCCCGACACCTCGCGCCGAGAAACGACCCTTTCCGAGCCCAGACGCCGCGTTTCCCAAGGGGAAAACCCACATAAATCCGCGCCGGCCCTCGCAGGAGGGGAAATAAAGACACCGCGCCGCCAAAATCCGCGGGCTCGGCGCGTCCCGGCCCGGCCAGCGCCCTCTGCCTGATCCACGCCTGCCCCGCGCCTGTTTCCCTCTCGGTATCGCACTCACCGCCTTTAGGAAGCTCTAAAGATTGAAAGCATGAAAGGGTCACTAACCATGAATAGGACCTTCCGTCCCTTCTTCGCGGTGTGATCCTCCCACTGCATTCAACCAAAAAAGCCTCCTAAAAGGAAACAGAGGGAAAACAATTACGTCCGGGGCGGCAACCACCTCAGATCGCGGCTCTACCGCTTCACCCTGCGCGGCCAAAACACCTCGGGTGGCCTCCAGCGTTCGCCGGCACTGCTTTGGGGACGTTTCCTCCCTAAAGGAGCCCCGGGTGCCCCTCGCGCTTCCCATGTGTTTCGTTTCACCAAATTTGGGCCTTTATCCTCGGAATCCAAGAGATTTGGGCTGAAAGGAACATGAGCCAAGAGATGTGCCCTAAGGATTCTACACGTCCCTTCCTTTAAATCAACACGGCGGGAAAGGGAAGCGGCTCGTTTCCGAGTTATTAAAACACGGCGGGTGCGACGCGACTGAACCACGAAGGGAAGACGCCGAACCGGCCGCGCACGGCGTCCGTCTGTCCTTATCGCCACCAGCATCCCGATGAGCGACGGACTTGACCCCGCGCCCGAAACCCGGGGATCGGGTTCCCCGGGTCGGCGTCACCGCGACGAGAACCGCGGGAATCACAGCGGCGATCGATCTGTGCCGCGCCGGCGGCCGCCGTGGGCTGGTTCTGGGTTGTTCTCTCACACCGGCTCGTTGTTCTCGCTCTGCGGCGGCTCCAAAAGCCGGGAGAGCAGTTGTGGGTTTGCCACCTGCTCTCCGAAATCCCAAATCCCCGCGGTTTGAAGGATTCTCGCCCGGTTTGGCGCTCGACTCGGTGCAAAGAGCCCCCCAAAGCTCCACCGCGCTCTCTGCAACCCCCAAAACTCTTTGGGGCGGCGGGAGAAGCTCCCACGCCAGGAGGGAGCGGGAGGCACCACTCGATCAGAAGGGTCCAAAAAGCCGGTTTCCTCCTAAAAACGATGCCCAGAAGAGTCTGAGATGGGTAAAACCCCATGAACTTAACGGGACGGGCCTGAGAACGCCTGACGTCCTCAACGGGATGCGGAGCCGGGAGCGGCGGGTGACGGATCCCGGGGGGCGGCGAGGACGAGACGCCACAGAAACCGCAAAGAAGCCAAAAGAGACGGAGTTTCCTTTAAATCCCCCCCAAAAGGGCCCGTCCCCGCGGGCCGTGCCCCGGTCGGTGCGCGACCCGAGCCCCGAGCGTCACTCACAGCAGGATCCTGCAGGCCTCGCTGTTGATCCCGCCCATGGAGTCGTAGTACGTGATGCTCTTTTTCCTGAAGTCTACGACCTGCAACGAGAGTTCGGCCCGTCAGGCGGCGCCGGGACGGCGTTCGGGCCGTTTCAGAGCGGAGAAGATTTGGGGGACTTGGAAAACCCTCCTCAAAACTCCCCCCTGGCCGCTGCGCTGTTTGACCACCAAATCTACGTTATTCATCGAACCGAATCTCTAAATGGGGTAAAACACGTGAGCGCCGCCACCCCAATTGTTCCAGCCGCTTTTGCTCCACCTGACGTGCAGAATTAAGGACACGAGTCCCCTGGGTGTGTTTTATTTGGGGCCGGGTGTCCCGTTTCCCCAGCGCCAAAGAGCCGCGCGGTGCCAGCGCCGAGGGACGGGAACAAAGGATCAAGCGGCACCAGAGGCGCCAAACCGCCCTATCTGCCCTCAAAATCTGCCCCGAGGCGGCGTCTCCAGGGCTGAGCTCGTGGGACCATGGAAATCAGGTTGTTGTGCGGAGCAGGAGCCAACGCGACCAGCGTGGCCCCCTTGATTCTTTAAAACCCCCCCAAGAAGCTCTTTTTAGTCGCTCTACACTTCAATTTTAGCCACAAACGTCAATTCTGGGCTGAGTTTGAGATTGTAGCCTAAACCGAACACTCACCGCCAGGCACCAGTGCACGCCCAGGTGAATGGGCACCAGCAGCAGGTCCACCGAGAAAATATCCACCTTCTTGGTCCAGCGCTTCACCGCCTGGTACCCGGCCGTCTTCAGTTTGGTGAAGAAGAAGGTGTTGAAGGCGTGAACCGCCGGCAAACCCTTCTCTTTGCTGCGCTCCATCAGCAGGTTCATGTAGAAATTAATTATCTGCGGGGCAAAAAAGCATCGGGGAGCATGAGAGCGTTGATGCTTCTGCATAAGGTGCTTTGCCTGGGTAAAATTAGCTTAAAAAGTGTTTAATTAGATAAAACGCCTGCCCTGGGTGGGGTTTACAGTAGCTTGAAGAATCCAGAAGGGTCTAGCGCAGCTCCTCACCTCGTCGTTGAGCCAGTTGAGGTTGTTGAGGGTCTGGATGTCCTTCCGAGTGATCGTCAGGCGAAACGCTTCGCTCAGCACCTCGTCCTGGTTCCCGCCGCGGAACACGCTCTTTATCTCCTTCTCCATTTCCTGCGGGAAGGACGCGGCGTTAGAGCCGGGTTTAAACCCAGGTTTATCCTCAGGTATAAACTCGCTACAAAACACACGCGGCAAAAAGGAGCCGGGATCCGTTTCTACACTGGAAATCACATTAAAATTTAGCGAGTGTCTTTGCGTCCACGCGACCCACGTGGATTCACCTCGGTGATTTCGGGGAATTCCTCTTCGCTGTCAGCAGATTTCGCATCTTCTTTCTCCTCCGGGACGACGGTGACGGGGATTTCCTTCTCCAGAGGCACGCGGAGGTTTAAATCCACCAGATCCTGCACCGAGTGCTCCTGCTCCTGCAGCCGCTGGGGGAGAAAACACCTTCGCGTGAGGTGCTGGCCAACGGCGTCACCTCTCTGGGGACAGTCACTCCACAAAGGGACATGGATGGGAACGCTCATCCCATCTGGGATATCAATGAGAGCCCCGTCAAGGGACGGGGACGCTCATCCCGTCTGGGATATCAATGAGAGCCCCGCCAAGGGACGGGGACGCTCATCCTGTCTGGGACGTCAACGAGAGCCCCGCCAAGGGACGGGGACGCTCATCCCGTCTGGGATATCAACGAGAGCCCCGCCAAGGGACGGGGACACTCATCCCGTCTGGGATATCAATGAGAGCCCCGCCAAGGGACGGGGACGCTCATCCCGTCTGGGATATCAACGAGAGCCCCGCCAAGGGACAGGGACACTCATCCTGTCTGGGACGTCAACGAGAGCCCCACCAAGGGACGGGGACGCTCATCCCGTCTGGGATATCAACGAGAGCCCCGCCAAGGGACAGGGACACTCATCCCGTCTGGGACGTCAACGAGAGCCCCGCCAAGGGACGGGGAAACAATGAAGACGCCAGACCCTCAACAGAGCTGATTTTTGCCATCTTTCTGTTCCAAACTCGCCCGGGGTCGGGTGTTTCGCCCCACGGCCGCGTTACCTGGCTCTGCAGCTGCAAGGCCAGCGCCTTCTGCTCCTCGATCCGCCGCCACCTCTCGCGGGCGCGCGAGTCGTAGACGCTGGTGCTGAAAAAGCCGAGTTGACGTGACCAAACCGTTTGTTTCCCCACAGAAAAAACCAGCAACAACCCCCGTGTACTTACAGTTCTTTGATCCACAGCTCTGCCTGGAAGAACGGGAGGCTGGGAAAGGGGAGAAAGGACAAGTGGGAGCGTTACGAGTGCAAGTAATTGCCTAAAAAGGGATTTTTAGGTGTTATTTGAGGATTTTCTTGTTGCTAGAGCGGCGGTAAGAACTACGGCCGGATCCACCGGCATCTCAACAAAGAGTTTCTCTTCTTTTCATGGAATTTAAAACGCTCGTGTCACCCCCGGTGCCGTTTTCCAGCCTCTCACCTCGGCGCCGGCGTTCTGGAATCCTTGACCTTGAGCAGAATGACAGAATCCGACCCTAAAAAGAGGAAAGAATTACAGAATGTTGTCACCGTCACAATTACAAATGGTTTCTGCGGGTGCCCAAACACAGAGCGCGGAGAGAAAAAGCGGCTTTGCCGTGTCGATTTCATTAAACCGGAGGTTTCCAGGGCTGCTATTGGCTGGTTTTATTCGTGGGGGGTGTTTTACCTTCGGACTGCGCGCTGGGCGCCGCGAGGTTCTCCTGGTGCTGCTGGGCCGCGGAGCTGCTGGGCTGGAAAATACCGGCTGGGTAAGCGGGTGCGGAGAAGAGCGCGGGTTTGTGCGCCAGCGGCTCCGGCGCCGCGAGGACACCGGCGGCCGACGCGCCGGGAGCCTCAAACGGCTTCAAGTCCGTGCCTGGAGTTTCCTTCAGCACCGTTTTGCTGGAATTTGAGCAGCGGGATCTAGAAATGACAGGAAATTCAGCCCCCGGTGGCCTCGTGCGGCGGCGCCGGCGCGGAAGGAGCGTTCTCCGTACTCACAGGTGGAAGGGGAAGAGCGAGGAGGGTTTGGACGTGGAGAATTGTTTCCCGGTGACCATCTGGAGCAGCTGCCGGTAGATCTCGCGCTCTTCCTCCCGAACAGTCTGCAGGGAAACAACCAGAAGCCTCTAAATCAACACGATTTCAACCAAAACCACTGTGATGGTGAGAAGATGCACGGGGAAACAGAGATTTTGGTGGCGGAAACAGAGATTTTGGCGGCGGAAGGATGTCTCGGGGGCTTAAAGAGTTCAAGCCTCCTTAAGCCGAGCTTAAGCGCGAGTGTGGGCAGAGCCACGCGGTTTCACCTCCTCGGCCGTGCTGACGAAGCGCCGGGGGGTCTTCTTGGGGCTGCGGCGGCTCCAGGACGGGCTGGGCGCCGGTTTGATGGGAAACGCCGAGGCGTGGCAGTGGTGGTTCGACTTCCCCGCGAAGCTGTTGGACGTCCCGCTGCCCAGGGAGAGAAACACACGACTTCTATTCAATCCTGTGCTCGTTTGAGCCCGTAACCCCATCCCGCTGCCGAACTCCTCCCGCACGTTTCTATTCCAAAACGACGATGTCTGATTTCTCACTAATTTCCCAGCGGTGTAACGAGCTCCCGCCCTCCTCCCAGCGTGATCCCTGACGCCCCCGCGCCCCCCCGAACCATCGCTCGCGCCTTTGGGGCGGCTCCTTTGCCAAGAAGAGGTTTATAAACCCTGAAAGGCACCTCAGCCCCAATTGACCTCGACCCGTGCGACCGGTTCCCCCCCCTTAATTCGCTCCCGGGGGCTCGTGGGGTAAAACAAGGTGGGGAGGGGCCGGACGCACCCGGGGGTTTTGCGGCCATCGAGGTAGGAGCTTCGGCTCAGCCGCGGCTTCTGCGGGACGGAGCCCGGCGGGGGCGCCAGCCCCCTCCAGTGCCCGTTGGTGCCGCAGCCGGCGCCGCGCGGCTCCCGGTAGCTCTCGGGACCGGGGGTTTCTGGGGAGAAAACACACAAACCAATCAATAAAGAGCCACATTTCCCGCCCGCCACCAATTCGGGGAGGAAACAGCCAAAACAGCGCCGTTGTGGGGCGGAGAGCGCCGCGTTACCGGGGCCGTAGCCGAGGGCGCAGGAGGCGTTGCCGGCGGGGCAGGCGAAGGCGCCGCTCTTGGGGGGCAGGAGCTGCGGGGAAACAGCACAACTATTGGTTAGAAATCGGCAGAATTCCGTCGTAAACCCCACGGGGGATAAAACCACAGGGGGGGCGCGACGCAGCTGCGGTGGCGTTAATTAGCGGTTACCGGGCAGACTGGGGTGACGGCACAGAGTCACTGGGCACACCGGGGTGACAATGTGGAGTTACCGGGCAGACTGGGATGATGACACAGAGTCACTGGGCAGACTCGGTAACAATGTGGAGTTACCGGGCAGACTGGGGTGACAATGTGGAGTCACTGGGCAGACTGGGGTGCCAATGCGGCGTTACCGGGCAGACCGGGGTGACGACAGGCGGCGCCGGGGCGGCCACAGTGTCACCCCCCCCGTCCCCTCCCAACCCGGCCAGAAAAACCCAAACGCTGATTTCATCTCGTTATACGGAAACATTCTGATGATCAGCGGCTCGTTGGGACGCGAGCGGCGCCTGTTCTGACCCCCGGGACGGCGACCCCCGGGCAGCCTGTTCTGACCCCCGGGACGGTGACCCCCGGGCAGCCTGTTCTGACCCCCGGGACGGTGACCCCGGGGCAGCCTGTTCTGACCCCCCGGGACGGCGACCCCCGGGCACGGGACGGTGACCCCCGGGCAGCCTGTTCTGTCCCCCCGGGACAGTGACCCCCGGGCAGCCTGTTCTGACCCCCGGGCAGCCTGTTCTGACCCCCGGGACAGTGACCCCCGGGCAGCCTGTTCTGACCCCCGGGACGGCGACCCCCGGGCAGCCTGTTCTGTCCCCCCGGGACGGTGACCCCCGGGCAGCCTGTTCTGACCCCCGGGACGGTGACCCCCGGGCAGCCTGTTCTGACCCCCCGGGACGGTGACCCCCGGGCAGCCTGTTCTGACCCCCGGGACGGTGACCCCCGGGCAGCCTGTTCTGACCCCCGGGACGGTGACCCCCGGGCAGCCTGTTCTGACCCCCGGGACGGTGACCCCCGGGCAGCCTGTTCTGACCCCCGGGACGGCGACCCCCGGGCAGCCTGTTCTGACCCCCGGGACGGTGACCCCCGGGCAGCCTGTTCTGACCCCCGGGACGGCGACCCCCGGGCAGCCTGTTCTGACCCCCGGGACGGCGACCCCCGGGCAGCCCGGGCAGCGCCCTCGGGGCACAAATCACCCCAATTTCACCGTGAGCCTCCCGGGGCAGCTCGAGGCCGGTTCCTCTTCCACAAGTTTGCCCAAAATCACCCGAATTCCACAGAATCCCCGTTTCGGTGGGAACGGACCCTCGGGCTCACGGACCCGCCGGGGCCCGACCAGCACGAGCCCGCGTCCCTAAACCCCGTCCGAACGCTTTAACCGCCGGTTCGGCGGCTCCACCGCCCGGTAACCGCCTCACCGCCCGAACCCCTTAGGGCAGACCCCTCCCCGGTCCCGGTCCCGCCGCCCCCCGGTCCCGGTCCCGGCTCCGCCGCCGCCGCTCTCACCTCCCGCTCCGCCGGGCCCCGCGGCTCCCGCGGCCCGGCCCGCGGAAAGGCCGCGAAGGCGGCGCCCCGGGGCTCCATCCTCATGGGCTCCGCGGCGGCTCCGCGGGAGAAGCGGCGCCGGGAGCCCGGAGCGGCGGGGACGCGGGGGGGGCGGGGGGGGCGGGAGCCGCCGTCCCCGCCCGGGACCGGGCCGGGATCGGGCCCGCCCGCGGCTCCGCTCCGCTCCGGCCCCACCGGAAACGGAAGCGTCCCGAGGCCGCGCGCGCCTTTTCCCGGGCCCCGGTGAACGGCTGCCGGCAACGAGGCGGACGGAAGCGGAAGTCGGCGGCGGGCGGGCGCGGCGCTGCCGGAAGTAGCGCCCCAGACAGAAAGGCGCATGCGCGGCGGGAGGCTGGCGGGGCGGGGAGGGCGCCCCCTGGCGGCGCGGCGGCCCCGCGCGGGATGGCCGTGGGCGGGGGGGCAGCGACACCTACGGGGACAGTGGGGGTGTCCCTGGGGGGCGGGGTCACCGTGGGGCAGCTGAGCCCACCAGAGACCCTGTCACAGCTGATCGATCCCATTAGAGCCAGTTGATCCCTTTAGAACTGATCCCATTACAGCTGATCCCGCCACAGCTGATTGATCCCTTTAGAACTGATCCCATTAGAGCCAATTGATCCCATTAGAACCAATCCCATTACAGCTGATTGATCCCATTACACCTGATCCCATTAGAATTGATCCCATTAGTGCTGGTTGATCCCATTACTGCTGATCCCATTCCAGCCCATCCCGCTGGAGCCAGCAGATCCCGTTACACCCAGTCCCATCACAGCTGATCCCGTTACAGCCGGTAGATCCCGTGACGAGGGATCCCGTGGCAGCCGCTCCCGGGCCATGGTCCCCGAGCTGCCCCCCGAGCTGCCGCGGCTCCTCCCGGCCGCGCTGTCCCTGTCCCTGTCCCTGGCGCTGCTGCTGCTGCTGCTGCTCGGCTGCCGCCCCGGCCCCCAGCGGGGACACGCAGGTCAGTGACACGGGATGGGACACACAGCGGGGACACGGACAGATGGACCGGGGACACGGACAGACAGCGGGGACACGGACAGACAGCGGGGACACGGACAGACAGACTGGGGACACGGACAGACAGCAGGGACACGGACAGACACCAGGGACAGGGACGGACACCAGGGACAGGGACAGACAGGGGGGACAGGGACAGACGGACTGGGGACACGGACAGACGGACCGGGGACAGGGACAGACAGCGGGGACACGGACAGACAGACTGGGGACACGGACAGACGGACTGGGGACACAGACAGACAGCGGGGACAGGGACGGACACCGGGGACACGGACAGATGGACCGGGGACACGGACAGACAGCGGGGACACGGACAGACGGACTGGGGACACGGACAGACAGACTGGGGACACAGACAGACAGCAGGGACAGACGGACTGGGGACACAGACAGACAGCAGGGACACGGACAGACGGACTGGGGACACGGACAGACGGACTGGGGACACGGACAGACACCAGGGACAGGGACAGACAGCGGGGACACGGACAGACGGACTGGGGACACGGACAGACACTGGGGACACATACAGACAGCGGGGACACGGACAGCCACACTGGGACCAGTAACATGAACTGGGACCAGTAACACACGCAGACTGGGACCAGTAAGAACAGACTGAGACCAGTAAGGACAGACTGACACCAGTAAGGACAGACTGAGACCAGGATGGCCCGACTGGCACCAGTGTGAGGACAGACTGGCACCAGTATGGCCCGACTGGCACCAGTAGGGAGCCCCCGTGTCCCCACGCCCCCGGTGCCGGGGAGGGGACACCCTGTCCCTGTCCCTCCCCCTGGGGGCCCCATTTAGCGCGGCGGGGGGCGGCACAGTGTGCGGTGGCACCGTGTGCGGGTGGCACAGTGTGCGGTGGCACAGTGTGCGGTGCCGGCGCCGGGGACGTCGCCGCCCTCACCTGCTTCGGTTTTGCCCAATTCTGCTCCTTTTCCAGGCAGGACGATGGCGCAGCGGCCGGGGGGACACGGCCACGCCGAGAACATGGGCGTCGGCAAAGCCATCGCCGTCCTCACCTCGGGGGGGGACGCGCAGGGTAAGGGACGCCCCGTCACCCAAACCCGGGGACCCGCGGGGCGAGGGCTGTTCTGGGGAGAAACCAGGCGAAAACGGGACTCTGGGGGGTTTCTCCGGGCTGTGGGGGTGGGGTGACCTTGGGGGGTGACAATGACACGGGGCAGAGTTAATGGGACATTTGGGGTGCAAGGGGGGGAATGTGGGTGACAAAACTGGGGGGGCGGTGAAAGGGACGCGGCGCACGGGAAAAGCGCGGGGGTTGCCCAAAAGCGCAGGGATTCAGCCCAAAGTGTGGTGTGGCCACAGAGCGATGGGGGGACCCCTTGTTTTTGGGGGGGGGGGGGGGTAATACAGCCCATGGGGGTCTCTGCTTAACCCCCCCCGCCCCCCCACTTGTCAGCCGGTGTCACGCGGTCGCCGGTAAATGTCACCGGGGCAAAAATAACCCGGCAGCTGCGGGACTGGTGGGGGGGACCTGGCGGGGGGGGCGAGCGGGCGCGGGGGGGGGTGACGGATTCTGGGGGGTCCCCAGGGTGGGGGGGTCCCCAGGGTGGGGGTCCCCGAGGTGACGGCCCCCCCTCCGCAGGCATGAACGCGGCCGTGCGCGCCGTGGTGCGCGTCGGCATCTACACCGGCGCCAAGGTCTATTTCGTGCACGAGGTGGGTGCCGCCCCCCCCAAACACCCCAAATTCCCCACCCCCCCACTTCCCCAACCCCCCCTCAACCCCTTGTTTGTGTCCCCCCTCCAGGGCTACCAGGGGCTGGTGGACGGCGGGGACAACATCAAGGAGGCCACATGGGAGAGCGTGTCCATGATGCTGCAGCTGGTGAGCGCGGCCACCCGGGGGCCGTCACCACGGGGGGGACGCATTCGCTGTAACCCAACCCCCCCGGCGCCGGGGTCAAGCCTGAAAATAACCCGAAACCGGAGCCGGGATGAGGGGGCAGGGACGGACAGACGGACGCGGGGTGGGGGGGGGCGAAGGGATGGACACGGGGCGCCATGGGGACCCGATGGGGACCCAGTGACACGCGGGGGTCCCGCAGGGGGGGACGGTGATCGGCAGCGCGCGCTGCCAGGATTTCCGCACACGGGAGGGGCGCCTGAAAGCCGCCCGCAACCTGGTGAAGCGCGGCATCACCAACCTGTGCGTGATCGGCGGCGACGGCAGCCTCACCGGCGCCGACACCTTCCGCGCCGAGTGGAGCAGCCTCCTGGCAGAGCTGCTCAAAGGGGGTACGTGCGCCCCCCCGGGCACCCCCGGCTCCAGCCGCGGCGGGGGGAAACGGGGGGTTCGGGGCAAAATCGGGGGGGTCGGGGCAAGATCTGGGGCGTCTGTACCAAAATCAGGGGGGTTGTGATGGAATCGAGGGGGGGGTGTGAAATCAGGGGGTTGTAGGAAAGGCAGGGGGTGTGTGAAAGTTGGGGGGTGTGTGGGAAAATCAGGGGGTTTGTGGCAAAATTGGGGGGGGTTGATGAAAATCAGGGGGGTTTGTGGCAAAATTGGGGGGGGTTGATGAAAATCAGGGGGGTTTGTGGCAAAATTGGGCGGTTGTATAAAAATCAGGGTGGTTGTGGGAAAATCAGAGGGTTTGTGGCAAAATCAGGGGGGTTGCACCAAAATAATGGGGTTTGTACCAAAATAATGGGGTTTGTACCAAAATCAGGGGGTTTGTACCAAAATCATGGGGGGTTGTGGCAAAATTAGGGGTTTGTACCAAAATCATGGGGGGTTGTGGCAAAATCAGGGGGGTTGCATCAAAATCATGGGGGGTTGTACCAAACTCAGGGGGGGATGCAGCCGAATCAGGGGCTTGTGCCAAAGCCGGGGTGTCTGAACCCCGATCGGGGGCAGCACACAACGAGGAGGCTTGGAGGCAGAAATGGGGATTTTGGCCCCACACCGGAGCTTTGTGCCGGTGTTTGGGTGTTTTTTGGGGGGGGACACCCACAAAACCAAGGGGGCGCCACCGCGCAGGGGGGATCACGGCGGACGAGGCGAAGCAGTCGAGTCACCTGAACATCGTGGGCCTGGTGGGTTCCATTGACAACGACTTCTGCGGCACCGACATGACCATCGGCACCGACTCGGCGCTGCACCGCATCATGGAGATCGTGGACGCCATCACCACCACGGCGCAGAGGTGACGGTGACGGCGGCGCCGCTCGGCGGGGACGCGCGTGTCCCGGCTCGGGCTCGTCGCGGTGACGCTCGTGTCCCCCGCAGCCACCAGCGGACGTTCGTGCTGGAAGTGATGGGCCGGCACTGCGGGTACGTCGCCGCGGCACCGCGCCCACGCGCCTCCTGCTGAAGAAATAGGGAAAAAAACCCAAACCAGCCCATTTTTCACCCGTTTCCAGCTACCTGGCGCTCATCACCGCCCTGGCCTGCGGCGCCGACTGGGTTTTCATCCCCGAGTCCCCCCCTGAGGACGACTGGGAGGACCATCTGTGCCGGCGGCTGACGGAGGTGGGACAGGCTCCGGCGGGCGCTTTGTCGCCGTCCCCGTCCCCGTTGTCACCTCCCGGTGTCCCCCCAGACCCGCCTGGGCGGCTCGAGGCTGAACATCATCATCGTGGCCGAGGGCGCCATCGACAAGCACGGCAAAGCCATCACCTCCGAGGACATCAAAACCGTGAGCGGGGAGGGGGGGCGCCCCGGCTCTGTCCCCGTCCCCTCGCCGGCCCCGCCGCAGGGGACCCAGGCACGCCCCTGTCTTGCAGCTGGTGGTGAAGCGGTTGGGATACGACACGCGCGTCACCATCCTGGGCCACGTCCAGCGCGGCGGGACGCCCTCGGCCTTCGACCGCATCCTGGTAGGGAGCGCACCCCGTCCCCGTCCCCGCCGCGAGGGGCCTGGGGGGACAGCGCTGTCACCGCCCCGCTCCCGTCCCCCAGGGCAGCCGCATGGGGGTTGAGGCCGTCATGGCGCTGCTGGAGGGGACCCCGGAGACGCCGGCGTGCGTCATCAGCCTGTCGGGGAACCAGGCGGTGCGGCTGCCGCTCATGGAGTGCGTGCAGGTGGTGAGTGGGGACGGGACCCGGGAGCTGCCCCGGCGTGGGGCAAACCAGACCGGGACGGGGCAAACCAGACCGGGACGGGGCAAACCAGACCGGTGCGGGGCAAACCAGACCGGGACAGGGCAAACCCAACCGGCGTGGGGCAAAGCCGAGCGGCACGGTGCAAACTCAACCGGGACAGCGCAAACCCGACCGGCACGGTGCAAACCTGACCGGGATAGCGCAAAGCCAACCAGCGCGGTGCAAAGCTGCGCGGTGCAAAGCAAACCGGCACCATGCAAACCTGCCCAGCGTGGTGCAAACCCAATGGGTGCCGTGTAAACCCAGCCAGCGCGGTGCAAACCCAACGGGTGCGGTGTAAACCCAACCAGCGCAGTGCAAACCCAACGGGTGCGGTGTAAACCCAACCAGCGCAGTGCAAACCCAATGGGTGCGGTGTAAACCCAACCAGCGCGGTGCAAACCCAACGGGTGCAGTGTAAACCCAACCAGCGCGGTGCAAACCCAACGGGTGCAGTGTAAACCCAACCAGCGCGGTGCAAACCCAACGGGTGCAGTGTAAACCCAACCAGCGCGGTGCAAACCCAACGGGTGCGGTGTAAACCCAACCAGCGCGGTGCAAACCCAATGGGTGCAGTGTAAACCCAACCAGCGCGGTGCAAACCCAGCAATGTCGGTGCAAACCCAAGCGCCGCGGCGCGAACCCCCCAATCTCGGTACAGCCCCCCTCTTTGCTCCCCGCAGACCAAGGACGTGACAACGGCGATGAACGAGGGACGCTTCGACGACGCCCTGAAGCTGCGGGGCCGGTGAGCGTCCCCCCCTGTCCCCGGCGGGACCGCGGCGGCCCCGGCCCCCCCAGGACCCCCACACCCTCCTCGCCTTTGCAGGAGCTTCCAAAACAACTGGAACGTCTATAAGCTGCTGGCGCACATCCGCCCTCCCTCCACCAAGGTACGGCAGCGGGGAGGGGGCGCTGGGGCCCCCCCGTGCCCCACAGCCCCCAAACCTCCTTCCCGCCCCGCAGAGCGGTTACACGCTGGCCGTGCTCAACGTGGGCGCCCCGGCCGCCGGCATGAACGCGGCCGTGCGCTCCACCGTGCGCATCGGGCTCATCCACGGCCACCGCATGCTGGCGGTGCACGACGGCTTCGAGGGGCTCGCCCACGGCATGGTGAGAACCCCCCCCGGGGGAAAAGGGGGTGTACGCCCCAAAAAGCAGCAGCTGCAGCCCTGGGAGGGTTGGGGGTGATCGACCCCCTTTGCACCCCGGCCCTGCTGAGAGGTGACAGGCTCATCCTGTCACACCCCAATGTGGGGGGCGCTGGGTCCCCCCAATATTGCTATGCTATCACCACAGCGAGGCTGGCGCACCCCAAAACGCCTTTGTGTCCCCCCCTCAACTCGCTGCTTTCCCCTCCAGATAGAAGAGATCGGCTGGGATCGGGTCGGCCCCTGGACTGGGCTGGGAGGATCCAAACTGGGGACAAAGAGGTGACGCTTCCCCCCAAGGGAACACCCAGGGGGGGTCCCCAGGACGAGCCCCCCACCCCGGGCGGGCTCAGCCACGGAGGTTCTCCCCCCAGGACTTTGCCCAAGAAATACTTTGAGGAAATCAGCAACAACATCAACAGCTTCGGCATCCACGGGCTCATCATCATCGGCGGCTTTGAGGTGACGGGGAGGCCGCGGCGCGGGGGGGGACAGGCAGCTGCCCGCGCCCTGCCCGCGCCCACCCCCCCGCGCCCCCCCAGGCCTTCACGGGCAGCCTGGAGCTGGTGGAGGGCAGAGCCAAGTTCGAGGAGCTCTGCATCCCGCTCTGCATCATCCCCGCCACCGTCTCCAACAACGTCCCCGGCTCCGACTTCAGCATCGGCGCCGACACCGCGCTCAACACCATCACCACGGTGCGCCCCCTCCCCGCTCGCGCCCCCTCCCCCGTGAACCTCGATCCCCCTTTTTCACCCCGATTCTCGTGCCGCCGCAGACCTGCGACCGCATCAAGCAGTCGGCGGCCGGGACCAAGCGCCGCGTCTTCATCATCGAGACCATGGGCGGCTACTGTGGCTACTTGGCCACCATGGCGGGGCTGGCGGGCGGCGCCGACGCCGCCTACATCTACGAGGACCCTTTCAACATCCACGATCTGCAGGTTTGGGGCCCCCCCAACACCCCGTGCCCCCCCACGCCCCATGTTTCCCCGCCGGGCGGGGAACGGGAGCCACATTTATTCTCGTTTCGCGCTCCTCGTAGATCAACGTGGAGCATTTAACTGAGAAGATGAAGACGACGGTGAAGAGGGGGCTGGTGCTCAGGTACGTCCCCAAATCGTGATGAGGGGGTTGCTGAGACCCGTCGTGCTCGTGTCACCCCCCCCGAGCCCAAATTCGGCCCCCCGGCGCAGGAACGAGCGGTGCAACGAGAACTACACCACCGACTTCATCTACAACCTCTACTCGGAGGAGGGCAAGGGCATCTTCGACTGCCGCAAAAACGTGCTGGGGCACATGCAGCAGGTACGGGCCCCCCGGGAAGGGGGAGACCCCCCCCGACAAGGGGTTAACCCCCCTTTGCTCACTCGGTGGTTTTCCGGGCGCAGGGCGGCACCCCGACCCCCTTCGACAGGAATTTCGGCACCAAGATGGGCGCCAAGGCGGTGGCCTGGATCACCGGGAAGGTCAAGGAGTGCTCCCGGCATGGTGGGTGCCGCGCCGGCGCGGCCGGGGGGGGCCCTGCCTTGTTCCCAAATTCATAGAGCCCCCCAGCCCCTCCCCACATCCACGTGGGGCGTGAAATCACTAAAACAAGCCCCCCAAGGCGCACGCTGCTCTGGTATCTCAACACAAAGGGATTTCGGGGGTGCTGCAGGGTGCTCTCCCCTCCTACCAACGCAAAGGGCCCCCCTGCAGATTTTGGGGGGTTCTCTCTCCTCCTGGGGGGCCCCAAAAGCATTGAGTTTGCCCCCCGCCGCCCCCGGCAGGTCGGATCTTCGCCAACACGGCCGACTCGGCCTGTCTGCTGGGCATGCGCAAGCGCAGCCTCGTCTTCCAGCCCCTCGCCGACCTCAAGGAGCAGACGGATTTCGAGTAGGTGCCCCCCCCAGCACCCCAAAACACACCAAGGGGACCCGGGGTCGACCCCCCGAGCGACGCGGCGCTTTCTCCCCCAGGCACCGCCTCCCCAAGGAGCAGTGGTGGCTGAAGCTTCGCCCCATCCTCAAAATCCTGGCCAAGTACAACATCGAGCTGGACACGTCGGAGAAGGCGCATCTGGAGCACATCACGCGCAAGAGGATCTCGCTCGAGTCCAACATCTGAGGCGCCGGCGCCTCGGGGAACCCCAAAACCAAGCACTCCCCGCTTCGGCTCGCGCCCCCGGGACGCCGGGCAGCGCCGCCGCGGGGAAAAAGCCGCTTTCCCAAAACAAAGCGTTTCCTCGGGGGAAGTTTGGGGTTGGTTTAAGGGTTTTATGGGCTTTTGAAACAGAAAAGCGGTTCCCCGAGCGCTGCGGTGGGTGGGGTAAGTGGTTTGGGTAGAGCCCCTCGGGCAGCACTTTAGCCTTAAAAATTCAGAGTTAAGATGCTTCAATAAATTCATCGCTCGCTCGCGGCGGCAAACGCGTCCCCGCAGGTCTGCAGGGCTGACAACACCTTCATTTCCCGCCCCTAAAGGAGATTTTCCCTGCTCCTCCTGCACCCGAACACAGAAAAAAGAAAAAAGGGAAAAAAAAAAACAAGTTAATCCAAAAGCGGGGATATAATTTGCTATTAATTGAGATGGTTCATCTCACGAGGCCAAAAATGGAGGGGAGGGCGCGTGGAGGAGCCGCCGAGCGGGTGGCGCGGGCAGAGAGACGACGCGGAGCCGCCCGCGAGCGGCGCCGGGACGGAAACCGTGACCGGGGAGGGGAATCGGCACCGCCGGCCGCCGACCCACCCATCGAGCTCACTCCGGTGCCGCCGCGAGGAGCCGGTGAGGAAAAGCAGCGGAACGCCGGCACCGAGAGCGCCGGCGCCTCGTTGTGCGGCTCAGCTGAGGAGCAGAACGTATTCCTTGAGGCTGGCGGGCAAGGGCAGCTGCTCCACGGCCTCGGGCAGGAACTGCACGCCCAGGCTGCGGCGCACGGCGTAGCGGGACAGCGCCTGCAGCGTCCCGGGCGCCGAGCAGAGCAGGGTGAGCTTCTGGCAGAGCTGCGGATCCCTGGTCACCTCCCAGGGCATGCTGCCGTTCTTCCTCAGCTCGAACTGCCCGGCGGCGCGCTGCAGGAGCTCGAAGCAGGAATCCTCGCGCTCCGTGCCCAGGCCCCGCACCAGCAACGCCACCAGCCGCGAGATGGGCGTCTGCCCTTTCAGATTCGTCACCCGCACCTCGGCGCCGAAGTCGAGCAGCACGCTGACGCTCTCCAGGTTGCCCTTCATGGCGGCCCAGCTGAGCGGCGTGTCGGCGTTGTAGTCGCGGGCGTTGACGCGGGCGCCGTTCTCCAGCAGCGACCGCGCGCACTCGGCGTTGTTCTTGAAGGCGGCCCAGTGCAGCGGCGTGTCCTTGTTGCCGTCGGGCGCGTTGGGGTCGGCGCCGTACTCCAGCAGGATCTCCACGCACGTCTCGTCCTTCTCCGCCGCGTAGTGAAGGGCCGTGCGGTTGTAGCCGTCCAGGGCGTTGACCTGAGAACGGGAGGGAAAGGGTTAAACGCCGCGGGTTTGGGGAAGAGCGGCTGGAAAGGCGGAAAAGAAGCTGGGGGTGTTGGGGACAGCGGCTCAACGTGAGCCAGAGCGGCCAAAAAGGTCCCAGGGTGGCGACCGTCCCTGCGCTGGGCACTGGGGAGGCCAAACCGTGAACCCTGGGGGCAGTTTTGGGCCCCTCAGGCCAAGAAAGAGCTTGAGGTGCTGGAGTGAGTTGAGAAAAGGTGATGGAGCTGGGGAAGGAGGAGAAGGAGGGTGAGGGTGGAAATTTGGGGTGATTTCTTCCCCAAAGGGCCATTGGGCATTGAACAGGCTGCCCAGGGCAGTGCTGGAGCCACCATCCCTGGGGGGTGAACAGGTTCTTGGGGACATTTTAGTGCCAGGGTTGGGTTATGGTTGGACTCTATGAGCTTGAAAAGCTTTTCCACCCAAAACGATCCCGTGATTCGATGATTCGGGGGTCACTGAGGTGCCCCCACTCCTGCCGGGCTCGGGGAAGCTCCACCGCCGCTGCACAAAACCATTATTTCCACATCCCGACTTACCCAACAGCACAATAGGGCAGCGTGGGTACGACCTGCAGCAGCGTCAAAAACGAGGCAACACCTGGGTTTTCATTCGCCCACCGCAAAACTTCCCTCCCTGGCCAGAGGACACGCGCCCCGAGACCCCAGCGCAAACACTTCACCCCATCCAGGGACCACAAACCTCCCTCATGGCACGAAACGGCACTGCTCTAAAACACCGGCTCAAACCTCACCCACCCCCGGCCCCGACCTCCCGGCCCCTTCTCCAAAGGGCCTTTTATTTTCTATTCCACTGCAAGCCGTTACCTCGGCTCCCTTCTGCAGCAGCAGCTCCACGCAGTCGGTGTCAGCCACCATGCAGGCGCAGTGCAGCGGTTTCAGGGTCCCGTGCATCCCGTTCACATCCGCGCCCTGCGAGAGCGCCGGGAAGCCAGCATTAGCAAAACCCCCCCGATCGCCGCCCTCTCCCACCCCCCGTCCGGCGCCCGAGGCGCCTCGGTCTGCGTCGTTAGGAAATGTTTATTAATAGACACGCGGCGTGACGCCCGGGGTTTGTTTTCAGGCTGGGAACAGCGGTTGCGTGGAGCCTGACGGTCTGTTTTTCTGCTCCCAGGCTTGATCTTAATTAATTAACTGTCACTAAATGATGCTGGAAGACCCCGTGGTGCCGGAATAACCCGTGCTGAGGGTCGGTGTCCCCAGGGGATCCCGGGGAGCGGCTGCTGCGAGGCCACCAGCGGGCACTGAGCAGGCGCTGGGGGCCGTGGGTGCTTTGCTCTGGTAACTAAACTGGCAGCGGCTCAAGCGCCGCCAGCGAGGCCCCGAGGGGCGCCCGGGGCTCCGAAGGGGCGGCCCCGAGGGGGTTTAAGACGTTTGCCACCCAAAATAGCTCAGCAGGGCCCGGGTCAGCCGGGCTCAGCCCCTCAGAACGAGCCGGCCGAGGGGACGCTCGCAAGACCGGGGACAACCGCAGGACCGGGGACAGCCGCAGGACCGGGGACAGCCGCAGGACCGGGGACAACCGCAGGACCCGCACCCGACGGGGTCAAACGGTGCGGAGCGACACCCGCAGTGCGGCCCCGCGGCACCAAACGGGGTGGAACCGGCCCCGAGCAGCGGGACACCCGCGGGGAGGGGAAACCGGCCCCGAGCACCGGGACACCCGCGGGGAGGGGAAACCGGCCCCGAGCACCGGGACACCCGCGGGGAGGGGAAACCGGCCCCGAGCAGCGGGACACCCGCGGGCTCCCGGCGGGGAGGGGGTCCCGGCTCGGCCCCCACAGCCCCCGCTCCCCCCGCGGGCGCGGCTCACCCTGCCGATCAGATCCTCCACGTTGTCCCGCGGGAAGGAGCGAATGGCGGCGATGGTGCGGATGAGGCGCTCGGACAGCGAGTACTTGCTCTGGATGCTCTGCATGATGTACCACATAGCGCGGCCGCCGCCGCCTCCGCATGCCCCGGCGGGAGGAGCTGCCCGGGCCGCACCGAGCGCCGGGGGTCGGGAGGCCCCGGGGGGTTCCGGGGGTCGGGAGGCCCCGGGGGGGGGTTCCGGGGGGTCGGGAGGCCCCGGGGGGGTTCCGGGGGTCGGGAGGCCCCGGGGGGTTCCGGGGGGTTCCGCGGGGTCGGGAGGCCCCGGGGGGGTTCCGGGGGGTCGGGAGGCCCCGGGGGGGTTCCGCGGGTCGGGAGGCCCCCGGGGGTCCCAGCGCGGCCGCCCCAGCCCCGGCGGGAGGCAGAAACTGCCGCTATCCGGAAGTGACGGGCACTGAGCAGCGGCGCACGCCCTTCCCGCCCACCTCTCCGCCAATCGAATTGCGGCTTCCCTCAAGGCTCCGCCTCCTCCCTGCTGTTTCATCCCCTCCTTCGGAGGTCCCGCCCCCTTGCGTCGCTCTCCTCCAATCGTCAGGTGCTCCCGGCGGTAAGCCCCGCCTCCATCGTGGCTCTCCACCAATCCGCCCTCTCCCTGCGCACCCCCTGGGTTCCGGTGGCTCGACCCCGGCGTTGCCATGGCAGCGGGGCCCGGTGCCCCGCAGCGCGCCCTGGCCCCCGTGGCCCCACAACACTCCATGTTAACCCTGCTTTGGCCCCGCAGCACCTGGAGATTTATTCGGGTCCATCACCAGTTTAATAGATGATTTGGTTTTTAATAAAGCTCAATCACCCCAAATTTGCACCCCCAGCCCCGCTCCCTCCCATGAACTCACCCCCATGTCCCCCCATGTGCCTCAGTTTCCCCACTCGCTGCGCCCCCACAATTCGTGTTGTTCTCCCCAAATGGCGCCGGGCAGGGGGGCTGGTGACACCGGGGACCCGCGGGGACGGGCTGTGACGGCCCCGCCGTGTCCCCACAGCTGCTGCCAGGCGGGGGGGGGGGGGCAAAAGACCCCCCAATGGCCACCCCCCAGCACCTGGGGGACGCCCAGAAGGTCCCTGTTCCCCCAAAGAGGGACACAATGGGGGGACACACCCCAACCCCCTCCCCCAGATCACCGGGGGGGGACACCTGAGCCCCCCCCGAGGCCACCCCGATGATGGGGGGATCCCCAACTCTTCCCGCAGCCCGTGGCTGTGTCCCCATGGGGGCGGCTGCTCGTCGCGGTGGGTTTGGGGGTGACGTGGGGGGAGCGGGGGGTGTGGGGTGACATGGGGGTTGCAGGTTGGGGGGGTGACATGGGGAGTGTGGGGGTGACATTTGGGGGGCTGCAGGTTTTGGGGCTGATATGGGGGGTTTGCAGGTTGGGGGGTGACATGGGGGGATGGCAGGTTAAGGGGTGACATGGGGGTGATGGGGGGGTGGCAGGTTGGGGGGTGACATGAGGGGTGCCATGGGGCGATGGGAGTTTGGGGGGGTGCCATGGGGGTGCCATGGGGGGTGCCGGAGCCCCCGTGGTGCCGCTGCGCCGTTCGGCAGCCGCGGGCGGCCACGAGCGGCCATGAGCCGCGGCCCGGCCATGGCGGCCTCCCCGCCGCCGCTCCGGCGCGGCCGCCGCTCCCCGCCGCCCCCCGCGCCCCCCCGGGCCCCCCGCCCGCACCGGTGAGTCGGGACCGGGAACCCCCCAGAAACAAAAAGGGCGGGAGGACAGGCCCCCCCCCCGCCGCTGTTTCCCCCGAAATGGCGGCGATGCTGGCAGCGGGGGGAGCGTGACCCCCCAGCCTGCGGGGGGTCCCTCCATGATGGGGGGGCGGGGGGTGGATGCTGTTGGGATGGGGAGGGGCCCCAAACCCTGGCTGTGCCCCCCCCAGCATCAGGGGAGGAAACTGAGGCACGGGGGGGCTGGGACCCCCCTTGGGGTGCAGGCGGGACCCCCCCTGGGGTGCCACCGTGTCACCCCATCTCTTTGCCGCTCCCTCCCCCCCAGCAGGGTCCCCCCGTCTGAGCGTGCTGGGACGGGGGCCATGGACACAGAGGGGGGGTCGCCCCCCCAGGACCCCCGGACCCCCCAGGACAGCGAGCGGCCGCAGGGGACGTCGGCAGGTGAGCCCCCCCGGGGTGTCCCCCGTCACACTGGGGGTGCTGAGTCCTTTTTGGGGTCCCCATGCGCCTGCCCTGACCCAGCGATGGGGGGGTCACCCCAACCCCGGGTGGGGGGATCCCCAGATCCTGGGGGGACCCTGATCCTGGGGGGTGTGGGTGCCCCGTGTCCGTGGTGGGGGGTGCCCCGATCCCAGGGTATGGGGGTGTCCTGTTCCCACGGCATGGGGGGTGCCCCAACCCCATAGAGCATGGGGGTGTCCTGTTCCCACGGCATGGGGGGTGCCCCAACCCCATAGAGCATGGGGGTGCCCCAGTCCTGGGGTGCAGGGACGTCCCGATCTCGGGGTGCAGGGGCGTCCTGATCCTGCACTGTGGGGCTGGAGATGGAAATGGTGGAACAGGTGGAAAAGGGGGTGGAGAAGGTGGAAAAGGGGATGGGGAAGGTGGAAAAGGGATGGAGAAGGTGGAAAAAGGGACCGAGAAGGTGGAAGAGAGACAGGGAAGGTGGAAAAAGGAAGCAGAAGGGGGAAAAGGGATGGGGAAGGTGGAAAAGGGATGGAGAAGGTGGGGAATGGCTGGGGAAGGTGGCAAAGGGCTGGGGAAGTTGGAAAAGGGATGTGGAAGAGGGACAGGAAAGGTGGAAAAAGGAAGCAGAAGGTGGAAAAGGGACGGGGAAGATGGAAAACGAACGGAGAAGGTGGGAAAAGGGATGGAGAAGGTGGGGAATGGCTGGGGAAGGTGGCAAAGGGCTGGGGAAGCTGCAGCGGGACGGGGGTGGCACAGGGCGCCGCAGCCCCCGCCGGGTCCCCAGCCCGCGGGGCCCCCGGCTCACGGGCCCCTCTCCCCGCAGCCCCCCCCAGCCCCCCGGCGCCGCGGCGGAAACCGGCGGCACGCGGCGCCCCCAGAGCCGCGGGGCGCGGGGGGGCCCTGGCGCCGCTGGCGGAGCTGCTGGCGCTGCGGGGGGGCCGCCTGCGCCCCACCATCTGCAGCGAGTGCGGCAAAGGCTTCAGCCGCAGCTCGGACCTGGCGCGGCACCAGATCACGCACACCGGCGAGAAGCCGTACAGCTGCGGCGCCTGCGGCAAGCGCTTCAGCCAGAACTCCAACCTGCTCACCCACCAGCGCATCCACACCGGCGAGAAGCCGTACGGCTGCGGCGCCTGCGGGAAGCGCTTCAGCGAGAGCTCGGCGCTGGTGCAGCACCAGCGGACGCACACGGGCGAGCGGCCGTACGGCTGCGGCGAGTGCGGCAAGCGCTTCAGCGTCAGCTCCAACCTCGTCCGGCACCGGCGCACGCACAGCGACGAGCGGCCCCACGTCTGCGCCGAGTGCGGCGACGGCTTCCGCCACAAGGCCCAGCTGCGGCGGCACCAGAAGCTGCACGTGGCGTGACGGGGACGAGGACAGCGGCGTGGGGACAATGGGATGGGGATGGGGACAATGGGGTGGGGACGGGGACAATGGGATGGGGATGGACACACAGGGATGGGGATGCAGGGATGGGGACGGAGACACTGCAATGGGGACAGGGACACTGCAATGGGGACGAGGACAATGGGATGGGGACAGCAGGATGGGGACAATGGGATGGGGACAGCAGGATGGGGACAATGGGATGGGGATGGAGACACTGGGATGGGGATGCAGGGATGGGGACAGGGACACTGCAATGGGGACAGGGACACTGGGATGGGGATGAGGACAATGGGATGGGGACAGGGACAACAGGATGGGGATGGAGACGCTGGGATGGGGACAGGGACACTGTGATGGGGACACTGGGATTGTGATGGGGACACCAGGATGAAGATGCAGGGATGAGGACAGGGACACCGGGATGGGGACACCAGGATGGGGACACCGGGATGGGGATGCAGGAATGACGACAGGGACGCTGTGATGGACATACTGGGATTGGGATGGGGACACCAGGATGGGGATGCAGGGATGGGGACGGGGACACTGGGGTGGGGATGGGGCTGCAGGGGGGGACGACTTTTGGGGTTGTCACAGAGGTGTCACCCAATCGACGGCAAACGAGCTCCGAACAGACTCGATTCCGGCTGGAACAGCTCAGCCCAGACACCAACCGGAAACGATTCGGTGCGGGGACAACACCGTGAACCACGGGGGGACAACACAACACCGCAAACCGCAGGGGGACAACACCGCGAACCATGTGGGGGACAACACCGTGAACCACGGGGGGACAACACAACACCGCAAACCGCAGGGGGACAACACCATGAACCATGTGGGGGACAACACCGTGAACCGTGGGGGGGACAACACCATGAACCACAGGGGGACGACACAACACCGTGAACCATGGGGGGACAACACAACACCGCAAACCGCAGGGGGACAACACCGCGAACCATGTGGGGGACAACACCGTGAACCACGGGGGGGACAACACCATGAACCACAGGGGGACGACACAACACCGTGAACTGCGGGGGGACAACACAACACTGTGAACTGCGGGGGGACAACACCGCGAACCGCGGGGGGGATGACACCACAAACCATGTGGGGGACAACACCGTGAATCGTGGAGGGGACAACACCGCGAACCGCAGGGGGACACGCGGTGGGGACATTGTGTGACCGCGCGGCGGCGACGGTGACACGAACAGAACCACGGGGTTGTTTTGGGTGGAAAACCCCCAGGATCACCGAGTCCAAGCACAACCAGCCCTGTCCCTGAAACGTCCCCGACCCCCGCGTGCCCCCCCGGCCGGTGCCCCCGGGGCCGCCCGGTCAGCGCCCTTGGGGCAGGAGTCACCCCGTTCCCAGCGGCTGGAGCCCGTGGGCGTCACCAGCTGCTCCGGAACCTTCTCTGGGCGCCTCCTTTATTGGGACCCTCACTGGGGACCCTGAGGAGTCACCACACCCGGGGGGGGACGCACGGACTGTCACCTTGTCACCAGCCCAAGGACGGCGGCAGCGGGGGCAACAGCCGCTCGAAAGCCACCAACTGCCCCATGGATCCCACGGGGGGGAGTTCTCACCAAAGGGGGGTTGGGACCCGCACCCCAGACACCCCCAGAGCTGCGGGGGGGGGACACGGGCTGTGGTGACAAGACTAATAAAATGTCCCCAAGCAGCTGCGCTCGCTGTGCATTGTCCCCCCACCCCTATTTTGGGGACGTCACCCCCCCGGGGACAACACGGCGGCGGTGACAGCGCGGGCACGTTCTGGTGCCACCGGTGCCGCAGGCGACGGCGCCCGCGCCAACCCCCCCAGTGTCACCAATGTCACCAGGGACAGCGGGGACACTTTCTGGTGCCACCGATGCCACCGTGGGAAGGTTTTGGTGCCGCAGGCGATGGCGCCCACGCCAACCCCCTCAGTGTCCCCAATGTCCCAGGGCAGGGACACAGGGACCCCGGGACACCCCCAATCCGGGGGGGGGCCATGGGGGGGCCAAGGGGGCGCCGGGTCCCCAAACCCGCCCGGGCTGCGGCGCCGGAGCCACCGGCCGCGTTGCATAATTTCCAACCATTTCTCGTTGTCATTTTGCCGGCGGGGGGGGAAAAACCGCGCGGGTTGGAGCGGGAGCCGCTACACAAAGCGGAGCGGGGGGGCCCCGGGGGGGGCTGCTTATTTTCGCCTTAACCCCCCCCCCCAAAACCCCCCGTGAACCCCCTCGAGCCCGGGATCGTTTTCCAAGCGGAGCAGGATCCAAATAAACAAATAGAAATCATACAAATAACCCGATCAATGCACGATTTCCCCGCTGGGGGGGGAAGGGGGGTCCGCTTGCCCCCCCCCCGCGCTGTGCGTTTTGCGGGGCGTCGCGAGCGCGCATTCCCCAATTCCGCCGCTTTTTCCCCCATTTTCTCGCTTCGCCCAGCGGAAGCAAAGCCCGCGGCCGCGGGGGGGGGACGGGAGGACGCTGGGACCTTCCTGTTCCCGGCCCCCCCCCCGACCGCAGCGCCAGCCCGGGGGCCTCGCCCGCGCTCCCGCCCCCCAGCGGAGCCCCCCCAGCGGAGCCCCCCCAGCGGACCCCCCCCAGGAGCCCCCCAGGAGCCCCCCCGCCCCAGCGCCCCCCCCTTCGCGCCCGCGCCCGGAGCGTCGCGCTGCGGTGAGTCGGGGGGACCCGCGGATGCGGCGCCGACGCGGGGGGGGGGGGAAGGAAAAGGGGACCCCCCCCCCTCATTGGGAAACGCGGGGCGCCCGTCGCCGGGGGGTGCGGGGTTTGGGGGGGTCGCGGTGCTGGATGCGGGGGGGGGGGGTCGCGGCGCTTTGGTTCCTTTGTGCTTCGCGGCCGCGGCGCCGCAGCCCCCCCCCAAAAATAAATAACGCGGGGGGTGGGGGGGAAACTGAGGCATGGGGGGGGCGGGGGGGCTGCGTTGGCCCCCCCGGCTCCATTTGCCCCCCGGCTCCATTTGCCCCCCGGCTCCATTTGTCCCCCCAAATCGCGTAGGGGGCGGCTCCGGCCCCTCTTTTTTTGTGCCCCCCCCCCCATTTGGGGGCTGGGGGGCCGCCGTGCCTCAGTTTCCCCCGCTGCAGGGCTGGGGGGGGGAATCGGGGTTTTCAGCCCGTTTAGATCCAAAAGAGC
>NW_028115395.1:0-46875 GCF_964273445.1 Streptopelia decaocto | reverse complement strand
AAAAAATTTCAACTGGAATTTTAGCCATTTTTTGACGTGAAATTGTAAACATGTGGCCATGGATTTTGAAAATTCTAGAGAGAATTTTAAAAGCTTCAAGAGAATTTCAACAATTTTGAGAGGGATTTGAAAAGTTTCAATGGGAATGGGAAGAATTGGGACAAAAATTGGAAAATTTTTAAGGGACTTTGAAAAAATTTCAACTGGAATTTTAGCCATTTTTTGACGTGAAATTGTAAACATGTGGCCATGGATTTTGAAAATTCTAGAGAGAATTTTAAAAGCTTCAACAGAATTTCAACAATTTTGAGAGGGATTTGAAAAGTTTCAATGGGAATGGGAAGAATTGGGACAAAAATTGGAAAATTTTTAAGGGACTTTGAAAAAATTTCAACTGGAATTTTAGCCATTTTTTGACGTGAAATTGTAAACATGTGGACATGGATTTTGAAAATTCTAGAGAGAATTTTAAAAGCTTCAACAGAATTTCAACAATTTTGAGAGGGATTTGAAAAGTTTCAATGGGAATGGGAAGAATTGGGACAAAAATTGGAAAATTTTTAAGGGACTTTGAAAAAATTTCAACTGGAATTTTAGCCATTTTTTGACGTGAAATTGTAAACATGTGGACATGGATTTTGAAAATTCTAGAGAGAATTTTAAAAGCTTCAACAGAATTTCAACAATTTTGAGAGGGATTTGAAAAGTTTCAATGGGAATGGGAAGAATTGGGACAAAAATTGGAAAATTTTTAAGGGACTTTGAAAAAATTTCAACTGGAATTTTAGCCATTTTTTGACGTGAAATTGTAAACATGTGGACATGGATTTTGAAAATTCTAGAGAGAATTTTAAAAGCTTCAAGAGAATTTCCACAATTTTGAGAGGGATTTGAAAAGTTTCAATGGGAATGGGAAGAATTGGGACAAAAACTGGAAAATTTTTAAGGGACTTTGAAAAAATTTCAACTGGAATTTTAGCCATTTTTTGACGTGAAATTGTAAACATGTGGCCATGGATTTTGAAAATTCTAGAGAGAATTTTAAAAGCTTCAAGAGAATTTCAACAATTTTGAGAGGGATTTGAAAAGTTTCAATGGGAATGGGAAGAATTGGGACAAAAATTGGAAAATTTTTAAGGGACTTTGAAAAAATTTCAACTGGAATTTTAGCCATTTTTTGACGTGAAATTGTAAACATGATGAATGGATTTTGAAAATTCTAGAGAGAATTTTAAAAGCTTCAACAGAATTTCAACAATTTTGAGAGGGATTTGAAAAGTTTCAATGGGAATGGGAAGAATTGGGACAAAAATTGGAAAATTTTTAAGGGACTTTGAAAAAATTGCAACTGGAATTTTAGCCATTTTTTGACGTGAAATTGTAAACATGTGGACATGGATTTTGAAAATTCTAGAGAGAATTTTAAAAGCTTCAACAGAATTTCAACAATTTTGAGAGGGATTTGAAAAGTTTCAATGGGAATGGGAAGAATTGGGACAAAAATTGGAAAATTTTTAAGGGACTTTGAAAAAATTTCAACTGGAATTTTAGCAATTTTTGACGTGAAATTGTAAACATGTGGACATGGATTTTGAAAATTCTAGAGAGAATTTTAAAAGCTTCAACAGAATTTCAACAATTTTGAGAGGGATTTGAAAAGTTTCAATGGGAATGGGAAGAATTGGGACAAAAATTGGAAAATTTTTAAGGGACTTTGAAAAAATTTCAACTGGAATTTTAGCCATTTTTGACGTGAAATTGTAAACATGTGGACATGGATTTTGAAAATTCTAGAGAGAATTTTAAAAGCTTCAACAGAATTTCAACAATTTTGAGAGGGATTTGAAAAGTTTCAATGGGAATGGGAAGAATTGGGACAAAAATTGGAAAAATTTTTAAGGGACTTTGAAAAAACTTCAACTGGAATTTTAGCCATTTTTTGACGTGAAATTGTAAACATGTGGACATGGATTTTGAAAATTCTAGAGAGAATTTTAAAAGCTTCAACAGAATTTCAACAATTTTGAGAGGGATTTGAAAAGTTTCAATGGGAATGGGAAGAATTGGGACAAAAATTGGAAAATTTTTAAGGGACTTTGAAAAAATTTCAACTGGAATTTTAGCAATTTTTTGACGTGAAATTGTAAACATGTGGACATGGATTTTGAAAATTCTAGAGAGAATTTTAAAAGCTTCAACAGAATTTCAACAATTTTGAGAGGGATTTGAAAAGTTTCAATGGGAATGGGAAGAATTGGGACAAAAATTGGAAAATTTTTAAGGGACTTTGAAAAAATTTCAACTGGAATTTTAGCCATTTTTTGACGTGAAATTATAAACATGTGGACATGGATTTTGAAAATTCTAGAGAGAATTTTAAAAGCTTCAACAGAATTTCAACAATTTTGAGAGGGATTTGAAAAGTTTCAATGGGAATGGGAAGAATTGGGACAAAAATTGGAAAATTTTTAAGGGACTTTGAAAAATTTCAACTGGAATTTTAGCAATTTTTTGACGTGAAATTGTAAACATGTGGACATGGATTTTGAAAATTCTAGAGAGAATTTTAAAAGCTTCAACAGAATTTCAACAATTTTGAGAGGGATTTGAAAAGTTTCAATGGGAATGGGAAGAATTGGGACAAAAATTGGAAAATTTTTAAGGGACTTTGAAAAAATTTCAACTGGAATTTTAGCAATTTTTTTATGTGAAATTATAAACATGTGGACATGGATTTTGAAAATTCTAGAGAGAATTTTAAAAGCTTCAAGAGAATTTCAACAATTTGGAGAGGGATTTGAAAAGTTTCAATGGGAATGGGAAGAATTGGGACAAAAATTGGAAAATTTTTCAGGGACTTTGAAAAAATTTCAACTGGAATTTTAGCAATTTTTTGACGTGAAATTGTAAACATGTGGACATGGATTTTGAAAATTCTAGAGAGAATTTTAAAAGCTTCAAGAGAATTTCAACAATTTTGAGAGGGATTTGAAAAGTTTCAATGGGAATGGGAAGAATTGGGACAAAAATTGGAAAATTTTTAAGGGACTTTGAAAAAATTTCAACTGGAATTTTAGCCATTTTTTGACGTGAAATTGTAAACATGTTGAAGTGGATTTTGAAAATTCTAGAGAGAATTTTAAAAGCTTCAACAGAATTTCAACAATTTTGAGAGGGATATGAAAAGTTTCAATGGGAATGGGAAGAATTGGGACAAAAATTGTAAAATTTTTAAGGGACTTTGAAAAAATTTCAACTGGAATTTTAGCCATTTTTTGACGTGAAATTGTAAACATGTGGACATGGATTTTGAAAATTCTAGAGAGAATTTTAAAAGCTTCAACAGAATTTTAGCAATTTTGAGAGGGATTTGAAAAGTTTCAATGGGAATGGGAAGAATTGGGACAAAAATTGGAAAATTTTTAAGGGACTTTGAAAAAATTTCAACTGGCATTTTCCAATTTTTTGACGTGAAATTGTAAACATGTGGACATGGATTTTGAAAATTCTAGAGAGAATTTTAAAAGCTTCAACAGAATTTCAACAATTTGGAGAGGGATTTGAAAAGTTTCAATGGGAATGGGAAGAATTGGGACAAAAATTGGAAAATTTTTAAGGGACTTTGAAAAAAATTCAACTGGAATTTTCCAATTTTTTGACGTGAAATTGTAAACATGTGGACATGGATTTTGAAAATTCTAGAGAGAAGTTTAAAAGCTTCAACAGAATTTCAACAATTTTGAGAGGGATTTGAAAAGTTTCAATGGGAATGGGAAGAATTGGGACAAAAATTGGAAAATTTTTAAGGGACTTTGAAAAAATTTCAACTGGAATTTTAGCCATTTTTTGACGTGAAATTGTAAACATGTGGACATGGATTTTGAAAATTCTAGAGAGAATTTTAAAAGCTTCAAGAGAATTTCAACAATTTTGAGAGGGATTTGAAAAGTTTCAATGGGAATGGGAAGAATTGGTACAGAAATTGGAAAATTTTTAAGGGACTTTGAAAAAATTGCAACTGGAATTTTAGCCATTTTTTGACGTGAAATTGTAAACATGTGGACATGGATTTTGAAAATTCTAGAGAGAATTTTAAAAGCTTCAACAGAATTTCAACAATTTTGAGAGGGATTTGAAAAGTTTCAATGGGAATGGGAAGAATTGGGACAAAAATTGGAAAATTTTTAAGGGACTTTGAAAAAATTTCAACTGGAATTTTAGCCATTTTTTGACGTGAAATTGTAAACATGTGGACATGGATTTTGAAAATTCTAGAGAGAATTTTAAAAGCTTCAACAGAATTTCAACAATTTTGAAAGGGATATGAAAAGTTTCAATGGGAATGGGAAGAATTGGGACAAAAATTGGAAAATTTTTCAGGGACTTTGAAAAAATTTCAACTGGAATTTTAGCCATTTTTTGACGTGAAATTGTAAACATGTGGCCATGGATTTTGAAAATTCTAGAGAGAATTTTAAAAGCTTCAACAGAATTTCAACAATTTTGAGAGGGATTTGAAAAGTTTCAATGGGAATGGGAAGAATTGGGACAAAAATTGGAAAATTTTTCAGGGACTTTGAAAAAATTTCAACTGGAATTTTAGCAATTTTTTGACGTGAAATTGTAAACATGTGGACATGGATTTTGAAAATTCTAGAGAGAATTTTAAAAGCTTCAACAGAATTTCAACAATTTTGAGAGGGATTTGAAAAGTTTCAATGGGAATGGGAAGAATTGGGGCAAAAATTGGAAAATTTTTAAGGGACTTTGAAAAAATTTCAACTGGAATTTTAGCCATTTTTTGACGTGAAATTGTAAACATGTGGACATGGATTTTGAAAATTCTAGAGAGAATTTTAAAAGCTTCAACAGAATTTTAGCAATTTTGAGAGGGATTTGAAAAGTTTCAATGGGAATGGGAAGAATTGGGACAAAAATTGGAAAATTTTTAAGGGACTTTGAAAAAATTTCAACTGGAATTTTCCAATTTTTTGACGTGAAATTGTAAACATGTGGACATGGATTTTGAAAATTCTAGAGAGAATTTTAAAAGCTTCAACAGAATTTCAACAATTTTGAGAGGGATTTGAAAAGTTTCAATGGGAATGGGAAGAATTGGGACAAAAATTGGAAAATTTTTAAGGGACTTTGAAAAAATTTCAACTGGAATTTTCCAATTTTTTGACGTGAAATTGTAAACATGTGGACATGGATTTTGAAAATTCTAGAGAGAATTTTAAAAGCTTCAACAGAATTTCAACAATTTTGAGAGGGATTTGAAAAGTTTCAATGGGAATGGGAAGAATTGGGACAAAAATTGGAAAATTTTTAAGGGACTTTGAAAAAATTTCAACTGGAATTTTAGCCATTCTTTGACGTGAAATTGTAAACATGTGGACATGGATTTTGAAAATTCTAGAGAGAATTTTAAAAGCTTCAAGAGAATTTCAACAATTTTGAGAGGGATTTGAAAAGTTTCAATGGGAATGGGAAGAATTGGGACAAAAATTGGAAAATTTTTAAGGGACTTTGAAAAAATTTCAACTGGAATTTTAGCCATTTTATGACGTGAAATTGTAAACATGTGGACATGGATTTTGAAAATTCTAGAGAGAATTTTAAAAGCTTCAACAGAATTTCAACAATTTTGAGAGGGATTTGAAAAGTTTCAATGGGAATGGGAAGAATTGGGACAAAAATTGGAAAATTTTTAAGGGACTTTGAAAAAATTTCAACTGGAATTTTAGCCATTTTTTGACGTGAAATTGTAAACATGTGGACATGGATTTTGAAAATTCTAGAGAGAATTTTAAAAGCTTCAACAGAATTTCAACAATTTTGAGAGGGATTTGAAAAGTTTCAATGGGAATGGGAAGAATTGGGGCAAAAATTGGAAAATTTTTAAGGGACTTTGAAAAAATTTCAACTGGAATTTTAGCCATTTTTTGGCGTGAAATTGTAAACATGTGGACATGGATTTTGAAAATTCTAGAGAGAATTTTAAAAGCTTCAACAGAATTTCAACAATTTTGAGAGGGATTTGAAAAGTTTCAATGGGAATGGGAAGAATTGGGACAAAAATTGGAAAATTTTTAAGGGACTTTGAAAAAATTTCAACTGGAATTTTAGCCATTTTTTGACGTGAAATTGTAAACATGTGGACATGGATTTTGAAAATTCTAGAGAGAATTTTAAAAGCTTCAACAGAATTTTAGCAATTTTGAGAGGGATTTGAAAAGTTTCAATGGGAATGGGAAGAATTGGGACAAAAATTGGAAAATTTTTAAGGGACTTTGAAAAAATTTCAACTGGAATTTTCCAATTTTTTGACGTGAAATTGTAAACATGTGGACATGGATTTTGAAAATTCTAGAGAGAATTTTAAAAGCTTCAACAGAATTTCAACAATTTTGAGAGGGATTTGAAAAGTTTCAATGGGAATGGGAAGAATTGGGACAAAAATTGGAAAATTTTTAAGGGACTTTGAAAAAATTTCAACTGGAATTTTCCAATTTTTTGACGTGAAATTGTAAACATGTGGACATGGATTTTGAAAATTCTAGAGAGAATTTTAAAAGCTTCAACAGAATTTCAACAATTTTGAGAGGGATTTGAAAAGTTTCAATGGGAATGGGAAGAATTGGGACAAAAATTGGAAAATTTTTAAGGGACTTTGAAAAAATTTCAACTGGAATTTTAGCCATTCTTTGACGTGAAATTGTAAACATGTGGACATGGATTTTGAAAATTCTAGAGAGAATTTTAAAAGCTTCAAGAGAATTTCAACAATTTTGAGAGGGATTTGAAAAGTTTCAATGGGAATGGGAAGAATTGGGACAAAAATTGGAAAATTTTTAAGGGACTTTGAAAAAATTTCAACTGGAATTTTAGCCATTTTATGACGTGAAATTGTAAACATGTGGACATGGATTTTGAAAATTCTAGAGAGAATTTTAAAAGCTTCAACAGAATTTCAACAATTTTGAGAGGGATTTGAAAAGTTTCAATGGGAATGGGAAGAATTGGGACAAAAATTGGAAAATTTTTAAGGGACTTTGAAAAAATTTCAACTGGAATTTTAGCCATTTTTTGACGTGAAATTGTAAACATGTGGACATGGATTTTGAAAATTCTAGAGAGAATTTTAAAAGCTTCAACAGAATTTCAACAATTTTGAGAGGGATTTGAAAAGTTTCAATGGGAATGGGAAGAATTGGGGCAAAAATTGGAAAATTTTTAAGGGACTTTGAAAAAATTTCAACTGGAATTTTAGCCATTTTTTGGCGTGAAATTGTAAACATGTGGACATGGATTTTGAAAATTCTAGAGAGAATTTTAAAAGCTTCAACAGAATTTCAACAATTTTGAGAGGGATTTGAAAAGTTTCAATGGGAATGGGAAGAATTGGGACAAAAATTGGAAAATTTTTAAGGGACTTTGAAAAAATTTCAACTGGAATTTTAGCCATTTTTTGACGTGAAATTGTAAACATGTGGACATGGATTTTGAAAATTCTAGAGAGAATTTTAAAAGCTTCAAGAGAATTTCCACAATTTTGAGAGGGATTTGAAAAGTTTCAATGGGAATGGGAAGAATTGGGACAAAAATTGGAAAATTTTTAAGGGACTTTGAAAAAATTTCAACTGGAATTTTAGCCATTTTTTGACGTGAAATTGTAAACATGTGGCCATGGATTTTGAAAATTCTAGAGAGAATTTTAAAAGCTTCAAGAGAATTTCAACAATTTTGAGAGGGATTTGAAAAGTTTCAATGGGAATGGGAAGAATTGGGACAAAAATTGGAAAATTTTTAAGGGACTTTGAAAAAATTTCAACTGGAATTTTAGCCATTTTTTGACGTGAAATTGTAAACATGATGAAGTGGATTTTGAAAATTCTAGAGAGAATTTTAAAAGCTTCAAGAGAATTTCAACAATTTTGAGAGGGATTTGAAAAGTTTCAATGGGAATGGGAAGAATTGGGACAAAAATTGGAAAATTTTTAAGGGACTTTGAAAAAATTTCAACTGGAATTTTAGCCATTTTTTGACGTGAAATTGTAAACATGTGGACATGGATTTTGAAAATTCTAGGGAGAATTTTAAAAGCTTCAACAGAATTTCAACAATTTTGAGAGGGATTTGAAAAGTTTCAATGGGAATGGGAAGAATTGGGACAAAAATTGGAAAATTTTTAAGGGACTTTGAAAAAATTTCAACTGGAATTTTAGCAATTTTGACGTGAAATTGTAAACATGTGGACATGGATTTTGAAAATTCTAGAGAGAATTTTAAAAGCTTCAACAGAATTTCAACAATTTTGAGAGGGATTTGAAAAGTTTCAATGGGAATGGGAAGAATTGGGACAAAAATTGGAAAATTTTTAAGGGACTTTGAAAAAATTTCAACTGGAATTTTAGCCATTTTTTGACGTGAAATTGTAAACATGTGGACATGGATTTTGAAAATTCTAGAGAGAATTTTAAAAGCTTCAACAGAATTTCAACAATTTTGAGAGGGATTTGAAAAGTTTCAATGGGAATGGGAAGAATTGGGACAAAAATTGGAAAAATTTTAAGGGACTTTGAAAAAACTTCAACTGGAATTTTAGCCATTTTTTGACGTGAAATTGTAAACATGTGGACATGGATTTTGAAAATTCTAGAGAGAATTTTAAAAGCTTCAACAGAATTTCAACAATTTTGAGAGGGATTTGAAAAGTTTCAATGGGAATGGGAAGAATTGGGACAAAAATTGGAAAATTTTTAAGGGACTTTGAAAAATTTCAACTGGAATTTTAGCCATTTTTTTATGTGAAATTGTAAACATGTGGCCATGGATTTTGAAAATTCTAGAGAGAATTTTAAAAGCTTCAACAGAATTTCAACAATTTTGAGAGGGATTTGAAAAGTTTCAATGGGAATGGGAAGAATTGGGACAAAAATTGGAAAATTTTTAGGGATTTGAAAAGTTTCAATGGGAATGGGAAGAATTGGGACAAAAATTGGAAAATTTTTAAGGGACTTTGAAAATGAAATTCTAGAGAGAATTTTAAAAGCTTCAAGAGAATTTCAACAATTTTGAGTATGGGATTTGAAAAGTTTCAATGGGAATGGGAAGAATTGGGACAAAAATTGGAAAATTTTTAAGGGACTTTGAAAAAATTTCAACTGGAATTTTGCCAATTTTTTGACGTGAAATTGTAAACATGTGGCCATGGATTTTGAAAATTCTAGAGAGAATTTTAAAAGCTTCAACAGAATTTCAACAATTTGGAGAGGGATTTGAAAAGTTTCAATGGGAATGGGAAGAATTGGGACAAAAATTGGAAAATTTTTAAGGGACTTTGAAAAAATTTCAACTGGAATTTTCCAATTTTTTGACGTGAAATTGTAAACATGTGGACATGGATTTTGAAAATTCTAGAGAGAATTTTAAAAGCTTCAACAGAATTTCAACAATTTTGGAGAGGGATTTGAAAAGTTTCAATGGGAATGGGAAGAATTGGGACAAAAATTGGAAAAGAATGGGAAGAATTGGGACAAAAATTGGAAAATTTTTAAGGGACTTTGAAAAAATTTCACTGGAATTATGTGGACATGGATTTTGAAAATTCTAGAGAGAATTTTAAAAGCTTCAACAGAATTTCAACAATTTTGAGAGGGATTTGAAAAGTTTCAATGGGAATGGGAAGAATTGGGACAAAAATTGGAAAATTTTTCAGGGACTTTGAAAAAATTTCAACTGGAATTTTAGCAATTTTTTGACGTGAAATTGTAAACATGTGGACATGGCTTTTGAAAATTCTAGAGAGAATTTTAAAAGCTTCAACAGAATTTCAACAATTTTGAGAGGGATTTGAAAAGTTTCAATGGGAATGGGAAGAATTGGGACAAAAATTGGAAAATTTTTCAGGGACTTTGAAAAAATTGCAACTGGAATTTTAGCCATTTTTGACGTGAAATTGTAAACATGTGGACATGGATTTTGAAAATTCTAGAGAGAATTTTAAAAGCTTCAACAGAATTTCAACAATTTTGAGAGGGATTTGAAAAGTTTCAATGGGAATGGGAAGAATTGGGACAAAAATTGGAAAATTTTTAAGGGACTTTGAAAAAATTGCAACTGGAATTTTAGCCATTTTTTGACGTGAAATTGTAAACATGTGGACATGGATTTTGAAAATTCTAGAGAGAATTTTAAAAGCTTCAACAGAATTTCAACAATTTCGAGAGGGATTGAAAAGTTTCAATGGGAATGGGAAGAATTGGGACAAAAATTGGAAAATTTTTAAGGGACTTTGAAAAAATTGCAACTGGAATTTTAGCCATTTTTTGACGTGAAATTGTAAACATGTGGACATGGCTTTTGAAAATTCTAGAGAGAATTTTAAAAGCTTCAACAGAATTTCAACAATTTTGAGAGGGATTTGAAAAGTTTCAATGGGAATGGGAAGAATTGGGACAAAAATTGGAAAATTTTTAAGGGACTTTGAAAAAATTTCAACTGGAATTTTAGCCATTTTTTGACGTGAAATTGTAAACATGTGGACATGGATTTTGAAAATTCTAGAGAGAATTTTAAAAGCTTCAACAGAATTTTAGAAATTTTGAGAGGGATTTGAAAAGTTTCAATGGGAATGGGAAGAATTGGGACAAAAATTGGAAAATTTTTAAGGGACTTTGAAAAAATTGCAACTGGAATTTTCCAATTTTTTGACGTGAAATTGTAAACATGTGGACATGGATTTTGAAAATTCTAGAGAGAATTTTAAAAGCTTCAACAGAATTTCAACAATTTGGAGAGGGATTTGAAAAGTTTCAATGGGAATGGGAAGAATTGGGACAAAAATTGGAAAATTTTTAAGGGACTTTGAAAAAATTTCAACTGGAATTTTCCAATTTTTTGACGTGAAATTGTAAACATGTGGACATGGATTTTGAAAATTCTAGAGAGAATTTTAAAAGCTTCAACAGAATTTCAACAATTTTGAGAGGGATTTGAAAAGTTTCAATGGGAATGGGAAGAATTGGGACAAAAATTGGAAAATTTTTAAGGGACTTTGAAAAAATTTCAACTGGAATTTTCCAATTTTTTGACGTGAAATTGTAAACATGTGGACATGGATTTTGAAAATTCTAGAGAGAATTTTAAAAGCTTCAACAGAATTTCAACAATTTGGAGAGGGATTTGAAAAGTTTCAATGGGAATGGGAAGAATTGGTACAGAAATTGGAAAATTTTTAAGGGACTTTGAAAAAATTTCAACTGGAATTTTAGCCATTTTTTGACGTGAAATTGTAAACATGTGGCCATGGATTTTGAAAATTCTAGAGAGAATTTTAAAAGCTTCAACAGAATTTCAACAATTTTGAGAGGGATTTGAAAAGTTTCAATGGGAATGGGAAGAATTGGGACAAAAATTGGAAAATTTTTAAGGGACTTTGAAAAAATTTCAACTGGAATTTTAGCCATTTTTTGACGTGAAATTGTAAACATGTGGACATGGATTTTGAAAATTCTAGGGAGAATTTTAAAAGCTTCAACAGAATTTCAACAATTTTGAGAGGGATTTGAAAAGTTTCAATGGGAATGGGAAGAATTGGGACAAAAATTGGAAAATTTTTCAGGGACTTTGAAAAAATTTCAACTGGAATTTTAGCAATTTTTTGACGTGAAATTGTAAACATGTGGACATGGCTTTTGAAAATTCTAGAGAGAATTTTAAAAGCTTCAACAGAATTTCAACAATTTTGAGAGGGATTTGAAAAGTTTCAATGGGAATGGGAAGAATTGGGACAAAAATTGGAAAATTTTTAAGGGACTTTGAAAAAATTGCAACTGGAATTTTAGCCATTTTTTGACGTGAAATTGTAAACATGTGGACATGGATTTTGAAAATTCTAGAGAGAATTTTAAAAGCTTCAACAGAATTTCAACAATTTCGAAAGGGATATGAAAAGTTTCAATGGGAATGGGAAGAATTGGGACAAAAATTGGAAAATTTTTAAGGGACTTTGAAAAAATTGCAACTGGAATTTTAGCCATTTTTTGACGTGAAATTGTAAACATGTGGACATGGATTTTGAAAATTCTAGAGAGAATTTTAAAAGCTTCAACAGAATTTCAACAATTTGGAGAGGGATTTGAAAAGTTTCAATGGGAATGGGAAGAATTGGGACAAAAATTGGAAAATTTTTAAGGGACTTTGAAAAAATTTCAACTGGAATTTTAGCCATTTTTTGACGTGAAATTGTAAACATGTGGACATGGCTTTTGAAAATTCTAGAGAGAATTTTAAAAGCTTCAACAGAATTTCAACAATTTTGAGAGGGATTTGAAAAGTTTCAATGGGAATGGGAAGAATTGGGACAAAAATTGGAAA
Organism: Streptopelia decaocto; assembly: GCF_964273445.1. NCBI lineage: Eukaryota > Metazoa > Chordata > Aves > Columbiformes > Columbidae > Streptopelia > Streptopelia decaocto. Next base: position 34,494 of record NW_028115395.1, on the reverse strand, counting down.
ATTTTTAAGGGACTTTGAAAAAATTTCAACTGGAATTTTAGCCATTTTTTGACGTGAAATTGTAAACATGTGGACATGGATTTTGAAAATTCTAGAGAGAATTTTAAAAGCTTCAACAGAATTTTAGAAATTTTGAGAGGGATTTGAAAAGTTTCAATGGGAATGGGAAGAATTGGGACAAAAATTGGAAAATTTTTAAGGGACTTTGAAAAAATTGCAACTGGAATTTTCCAATTTTTTGACGTGAAATTGTAAACATGTGGACATGGATTTTGAAAATTCTAGAGAGAATTTTAAAAGCTTCAACAGAATTTCAACAATTTGGAGAGGGATTTGAAAAGTTTCAATGGGAATGGGAAGAATTGGGACAAAAATTGGAAAATTTTTAAGGGACTTTGAAAAAAATTTCAACTGGAATTTTCCAATTTTTTGACGTGAAATTGTAAACATGTGGACATGGATTTTGAAAATTCTAGAGAGAATTTTAAAAGCTTCAACAGAATTTCAACAATTTTGAGAGGGATTTGAAAAGTTTCAATGGGAATGGGAAGAATTGGGACAAAAATTGGAAAATTTTTAAGGGACTTTGAAAAAATTTCAACTGGAATTTTCCAATTTTTTGACGTGAAATTGTAAACATGTGGACATGGATTTTGAAAATTCTAGAGAGAATTTTAAAAGCTTCAACAGAATTTCAACAATTTGGAGAGGGATTTGAAAAGTTTCAATGGGAATGGGAAGAATTGGTACAGAAATTGGAAAATTTTTAAGGGACTTTGAAAAAATTTCAACTGGAATTTTAGCCATTTTTTGACGTGAAATTGTAAACATGTGGCCATGGATTTTGAAAATTCTAGAGAGAATTTTAAAAGCTTCAACAGAATTTCAACAATTTTGAGAGGGATTTGAAAAGTTTCAATGGGAATGGGAAGAATTGGGACAAAAATTGGAAAATTTTTAAGGGACTTTGAAAAAATTTCAACTGGAATTTTAGCCATTTTTTGACGTGAAATTGTAAACATGTGGACATGGATTTTGAAAATTCTAGGGAGAATTTTAAAAGCTTCAACAGAATTTCAACAATTTTGAGAGGGATTTGAAAAGTTTCAATGGGAATGGGAAGAATTGGGGCAAAAATTGGAAAATTTTTAAGGGACTTTGAAAAAATTTCAACTGGAATTTTAGCCATTTTTTGGCGTGAAATTGTAAACATGTGGACATGGATTTTGAAAATTCTAGAGAGAATTTTAAAAGCTTCAACAGAATTTCAACAATTTTGAGAGGGATTTGAAAAGTTTCAATGGGAATGGGAAGAATTGGGACAAAAATTGGAAAATTTTTAAGGGACTTTGAAAAAATTGCAACTGGAATTTTAGCCATTTTTTGACGTGAAATTGTAAACATGTGGACATGGATTTTGAAAATTCTAGAGAGAATTTTAAAAGCTTCAACAGAATTTCAACAGTTTCGAAAGGGATATGAAAAGTTTCAATGGGAATGGGAAGAATTGGGACAAAAATTGGAAAATTTTTAAGGGACTTTGAAAAAATTTCAACTGGAATTTTAGCCATTTTTTGACGTGAAATTGTAAACATGTGGACATGGATTTTGAAAATTCTAGAGAGAATTTTAAAAGCTTCAACAGAATTTCAACAATTTTGAGAGGGATTTGAAAAGTTTCAATGGGAATGGGAAGAATTGGGGCAAAAATTGGAAAATTTTTAAGGGACTTTGAAAAAATTTCAACTGGAATTTTAGCCATTTTTTGACGTGAAATTGTAAACATGTGGACATGGATTTTGAAAATTCTAGAGAGAATTTTAAAAGCTTCAAGAGAATTTCAACAATTTTGAGAGGGATTTGAAAAGTTTCAATGGGAATGGGAAGAATTGGGACAAAAATTGGAAAATTTTTAAGGGACTTTGAAAAAATTTCAACTGGAATTTTCCAATTTTTTGACGTGAAATTGTAAACATGTGGCCATGGATTTTGAAAATTCTAGAGAGAATTTTAAAAGCTTCAACAGAATTTCAACAATTTGGAGAGGGATTTGAAAAGTTTCAATGGGAATGGGAAGAATTGGGACAAAAATTGGAAAATTTTTAAGGGACTTTGAAAAAATTTCAACTGGAATTTTCCAATTTTTTGACGTGAAATTGTAAACATGTGGACATGGATTTTGAAAATTCTAGAGAGAATTTTAAAAGCTTCAACAGAATTTCAACAATTTTGAGAGGGATTTGAAAAGTTTCAATGGGAATGGGAAGAATTGGGACAAAAATTGGAAAATTTTTAAGGGACTTTGAAAAAATTTCAACTGGAATTTTAGCCATTTTTTGGCGTGAAATTGTAAACATGTGGACATGGATTTTGAAAATTCTAGAGAGAATTTTAAAAGCTTCAACAGAATTTCAACAATTTTGAGAGGGATTTGAAAAGTTTCAATGGGAATGGGAAGAATTGGGACAAAAATTGGAAAATTTTTAAGGGACTTTGAAAAAATTGCAACTGGAATTTTAGCCATTTTTTGACGTGAAATTGTAAACATGTGGACATGGATTTTGAAAATTCTAGAGAGAATTTTAAAAGCTTCAACAGAATTTCAACAATTTCGAAAGGGATATGAAAAGTTTCAATGGGAATGGGAAGAATTGGGACAAAAATTGGAAAATTTTTAAGGGACTTTGAAAAAATTTCAACTGGAATTTTAGCCATTTTTTGGCGTGAAATTGTAAACATGTGGACATGGATTTTGAAAATTCTAGGGAGAATTTTAAAAGCTTCAACAGAATTTCAACAATTTTGAGAGGGATTTGAAAAGTTTCAATGGGAATGGGAAGAATTGGGGCAAAAATTGGAAAATTTTTCAGGGACTTTGAAAAAATTGCAACTGGAATTTTAGCCATTTTTTGACGTGAAATTGTAAACATGTGGACATGGATTTTGAAAATTCTAGAGAGAATTTTAAAAGCTTCAACAGAATTTCAACAATTTTGAGAGGGATTTGAAAAGTTTCAATGGGAATGGGAAGAATTGGGACAAAAATTGGAAAAATTTTAAGGGACTTTGAAAAAATTTCAACTGGAATTTTAGCCATTTTTTGACGTGAAATTATAAACATGTGGACATGGATTTTGAAAATTCTAGAGAGAATTTTAAAAGCTTCAACAGAATTTCAACAATTTTGAGAGGGATTTGAAAAGTTTCAATGGGAATGGGAAGAATTGGGACAAAAATTGGAAAATTTTTAAGGGACTTTGAAAAAATTTCAACTGGAATTTTAGCCATTTTTTTATGTGAAATTATAAACATGTGGACATGGATTTTGAAAATTCTAGAGAGAATTTTAAAAGCTTCAAGAGAATTTCAACAATTTTGAGAGGGATTAGAAAAGTTTCAATGGGAATGGGAAGAATTGGGACAAAAATTGGAAAATTTTTCAGGGACTTTGAAAAAATTTCAACTGGAATTTTAGCAATTTTTTGACGTGAAATTGTAAACATGTGGACATGGATTTTGAAAATTCTAGAGAGAATTTTAAAAGCTTCAAGAGAATTTCAACAATTTTGAGAGGGATTTGAAAAGTTTCAATGGGAATGGGAAGAATTGGGACAAAAATTGGAAAATTTTTAAGGGACTTTGAAAAAATTTCAACAGGAATTTTAGCAATTTTGACGTGAAATTGTAAAAATGTTGAAGTGGATTTTGAAAATTCTAGAGAGAATTTTAAAAGCTTCAACAGAATTTCAACAATTTTGAGAGGGATTTGAAAAGTTTCAATGGGAATGGGAAGAATTGGGACAAAAATTGGAAAATTTTTCAGGGACTTTGACAAAATTTCAACTGGAATTTTAGCCATTTTTTGACGTGAAATTGTAAACATGTGGACATGGATTTTGAAAATTCTAGAGAGAATTTTAAAAGCTTCAAGAGAATTTCAACAATTTTGAGAGGGATTTGAAAAGTTTCAATGGGAATGGGAAGAATTGGGACAAAAATTGGAAAATTTTTAAGGGACTTTGAAAAAATTTCAACTGGAATTTTAGCCATTTTTTGACGTGAAATTGTAAACATGTGGACATGGATTTTGAAAATTCTAAAGAGAAATTTAAAAGCTTCAACAGAATTTCAACAATTTTGAGAGGGACTTGAAAAGTTTCAATGGGAATGGGAAGAATTGGGACAAAAATTGGAAAATTTTTAAGGGACTTTGAAAAAATTTCAACTGGAATTTTAGCCATTTTTTGACGTGAAATTGTAAACATGTGGCCATGGATTTTGAAAATTCTAGAGAGAATTTTAAAAGCTTCAAGAGAATTTCAACAATTTTGAGAGTGATTTGAAAAGTTTCAATGGGAATGGGAAGAATTGGGACAAAAATTGGAAAATTTTTCAGGGACTTTGAAAAAATTTCAACTGGAATTTTAGCCATTTTTTGACGTGAAATTGTAAACATGTGGCCATGGATTTTGAAAATTCTAGAGAGAATTTTAAAAGCTTCAACAGAATTTCAACAATTTTGAGAGGGATTTGAAAAGTTTCAATGGGAATGGGAAGAATTGGGACAAAAATTGGAAAATTTTTAAGGGACTTTGAAAAAATTTCAACTGGAATTTTAGCCATTTTTTGACGTGAAATTGTAAACATGTGGACATGGATTTTGAAAATTCTAGAGAGAATTTTAAAAGCTTCAACAGAATTTCAACAATTTTGAGAGGGATTTGAAAAGTTTCAATGGGAATGGGAAGAATTGGGACAAAAATTGGAAAATTTTTAAGGGACTTTGAAAAAATTTCAACTGGAATTTTAGCAATTTTTTTATGTGAAATTATAAACATGTGGACATGGATTTTGAAAATTCTAGAGAGAATTTTAAAAGCTTCAAGAGAATTTCAACAATTTGGAGAGGGATTTGAAAAGTTTCAATGGGAATGGGAAGAATTGGGACAAAAATTGGAAAATTTTTAAGGGACTTTGAAAAAATTTCAACTGGAATTTTAGCCATTTTTTGGCGTGAAATTGTAAACATGTGGACATGGATTTTGAAAATTCTAGAGAGAATTTTAAAAGCTTCAACAGAATTTCAACAATTTTGAGAGGGATTTGAAAAGTTTCAATGGGAATGGGAAGAATTGGGACAAAAATTGGAAAATTTTTAAGGGACTTTGAAAAAATTTCAACTGGAATTTTAGCCATTTTTTGACGTGAAATTGTAAACATGTTGAAGTGGATTTTGAAAATTCTAGAGAGAATTTTAAAAGCTTCAACAGAATTTCAACAATTTTGAGAGGGATATGAAAAGTTTCAATGGGAATGGGAAGAATTGGGACAAAAATTGTAAAATTTTTAAGGGACTTTGAAAAAATTTCAACTGGAATTTTAGCCATTTTTTGACGTGAAATTGTAAACATGTGGACATGGATTTTGAAAATTCTAGAGAGAATTTTAAAAGCTTCAACAGAATTTCAACAATTTTGAGAGGGATTTGAAAAGTTTCAATGGGAATGGGAAGAATTGGGACAAAAATTGGAAAATTTTTAAGGGACTTTGAAAAAATTTCAACTGGAATTTTCCAATTTTTTGACGTGAAATTGTAAACATGTGGACATGGATTTTGAAAATTCTAGAGAGAATTTTAAAAGCTTCAAGAGAATTTCAACAATTTTGAGAGGGATTTGAAAAGTTTCAATGGGAGTGGGAAGAATTGGGACAAAAATTGGAAAATTTTTCAGGGACTTTGAAAAAATTTCAACTGGAATTTTAGCCATTTTTTGACGTGAAATTGTAAACATGTGGCCATGGATTTTGAAAATTCTAGAGAGAATTTTAAAAGCTTCAACAGAATTTCAACAATTTTGAGAGGGATTTGAAAAGTTTCAATGGGAATGGGAAGAATTGGGACAAAAATTGGAAAATTTTTAAGGGACTTGGAAAAAATTTCAACTGGAATTTTAGCAATTTTTTGACGTGAAATTGTAAACATGTGGACATGGATTTTGAAAATTCTAGAGAGAATTTTAAAAGCTTCAACAGAATTTCAACAATTTTGAGAGGGATTTGAAAAGTTTCAATGGGAATGGGAAGAATTGGGACAAAAATTGGAAAATTTTTAAGGGACTTTGAAAAAATTTCAACTGGAATTTTAGCCATTTTTTTACGTGAAATTATAAACATGTGGACATGGATTTTGAAAATTCTAGAGAGAATTTTAAAAGCTTCAACAGAATTTCAACAATTTGGAGAGGGATTTGAAAAGTTTCAATGGGAATGGGAAGAATTGGGACAAAAATTGGAAAATTTTGAAGGGACTTTGAAAAAATTTCAACTGGAATTTTAGCAATTTTTTGACGTGAAATTGTAATCATGTGGACATGGATTTTGAAAATTCTAGAGAGAATTTTAAAAGCTTCAACAGAATTTCAACAATTTTGAGAGGGATTTGAAAAGTTTCAATGGGAATGGGAAGAATTGGGACAAAAATTGGAAAATTTTTCAGGGACTTTGAAAAAATTTCAACTGGAATTTTAGCAATTTTTTTATGTGAAATTATAAACATGTGGACATGGATTTTGAAAATTCTAGAGAGAATTTTAAAAGCTTCAACAGAATTTCAACAATTTTGAGAGGGATTTGAAAAGTTTCAATGGGAATGGGAAGAATTGGGACAAAAATTGGAAAATTTTTAAGGGACTTTGAAAAAATTTCAACTGGAATTTTAGCCATTTTTTGGCGTGAAATTGTAAACATGTGGCCATGGATTTTGAAAATTCTAGAGAGAATTTTAAAAGCTTCAAGAGAATTTCAACAATTTTGAGAGGGATTTGAAAAGTTTCAATGGGAATGGGAAGAATTGGGACAAAAATTGGAAAATTTTTAAGGGACTTTGAAAAATTTCAACTGGAATTTTAGCCATTTTTTGACGTGAAATTGTAAACATGTTGAAGTGGATTTTGAAAATTCTAGAGAGAATTTTAAAAGCTTCAACAGAATTTCAACAATTTTGAGAGGGATATGAAAAGTTTCAATGGGAATGGGAAGAATTGGGACAAAAATTGGAAAATTTTTAAGGGACTTTGAAAAAATTTCAACTGGAATTTTAGCCATTTTTTGACGTGAAATTGTAAACATGTGGACATGGATTTTGAAAATTCTAGAGAGAATTTTAAAAGCTTCAACAGAATTTCAACAATTTTGAGAGGGATTTGAAAAGTTTCAATGGGAATGGGAAGAATTGGGACAAAAATTGGAAAATTTTTCAGGGACTTTGAAAAAATTTCAACTGGAATTTTAGCCATTTTTTGACGTGAAATTGTAAACATGTGGCCATGGATTTTGAAAATTCTAGAGAGAATTTTAAAAGCTTCAACAGAATTTCAACAATTTTGAGAGGGATTTGAAAAGTTTCAATGGGAATGGGAAGAATTGGGGCAAAAATTGGAAAATTTTTAAGGGACTTTGAAAAAATTTCAACTGGAATTTTAGCCATTTTTTGACGTGAAATTGTAAACATGTGGACATGGATTTTGAAAATTCTAGAGAGAATTTTAAAAGCTTCAACAGAATTTTAGCAATTTTGAGAGGGATTTGAAAAGTTTCAATGGGAATGGGAAGAATTGGGACAAAAATTGGAAAATTTTTAAGGGACTTTGAAAAAATTTCAACTGGAATTTTCCAATTTTTTGACGTGAAATTGTAAACATGTGGACATGGATTTTGAAAATTCTAGAGAGAATTTTAAAAGCTTCAACAGAATTTCAACAATTTGGAGAGGGATTTGAAAAGTTTCAATGGGAATGGGAAGAATTGGGACAAAAATTGGAAAATTTTTAAGGGACTTTGAAAAAATTTCAACTGGAATTTTAGCCATTTTTTGACGTGAAATTGTAAACATGTGGACATGGATTTTGAAAATTCTAGAGAGAATTTTAAAAGCTTCAAGAGAATTTCAACAATTTTGAGAGGGATTTGAAAAGTTTCAATGGGAATGGGAAGAATTGGTACAGAAATTGGAAAATTTTTAAGGGACTTTGAAAAAATTTCAACTGGAATTTTAGCCATTTTTTGACGTGAAATTGTAAACATGTGGCCATGGATTTTGAAAATTCTAGAGAGAATTTTAAAAGCTTCAAGAGAATTTCAACAATTTTGAGAGGGATTTGAAAAGTTTCAATGGGAATGGGAAGAATTGGGACAAAAATTGGAAAATTTTTAAGGGACTTTGAAAAAATTTCAACTGGAATTTTAGCCATTTTTTGGCGTGAAATTGTAAACATGTGGACATGGATTTTGAAAATTCTAGAGAGAATTTTAAAAGCTTCAACAGAATTTCAACAATTTTGAGAGGGATTTGAAAAGTTTCAATGGGAATGGGAAGAATTGGGGCAAAAATTGGAAAATTTTTAAGGGACTTTGAAAAAATTTCAACTGGAATTTTAGCCATTTTTTGACGTGAAATTGTAAACATGTGGACATGGATTTTGAAAATTCTAGAGAGAATTTTAAAAGCTTCAAGAGAATTTCAACAATTTTGAGAGGGATTTGAAAAGTTTCAATGGGAATGGGAAGAATTGGTACAGAAATTGGAAAATTTTTAAGGGACTTTGAAAAAATTTCAACTGGAATTTTAGCCATTTTTTGACGTGAAATTGTAAACATGTGGCCATGGATTTTGAAAATTCTAGAGAGAATTTTAAAAGCTTCAACAGAATTTCAACAATTTTGAGAGGGATTTGAAAAGTTTCAATGGGAATGGGAAGAATTGGGACAAAAATTGGAAAATTTTTCAGGGACTTTGAAAAAATTTCAACTGGAATTTTAGCCATTTTTTGACGTGAAATTGTAAACATGTGGACATGGATTTTGAAAATTCTAGGGAGAATTTTAAAAGCTTCAACAGAATTTCAACAATTTTGAGAGGGATTTGAAAAGTTTCAATGGGAATGGGAAGAATTGGGGCAAAAATTGGAAAATTTTTAAGGGACTTTGAAAAAATTTCAACTGGAATTTTAGCCATTTTTTGACGTGAAATTGTAAACATGTGGACATGGATTTTGAAAATTCTAGAGAGAATTTTAAAAGCTTCAAGAGAATTTCAACAATTTTGAGAGGGATTTGAAAAGTTTCAATGGGAATGGGAAGAATTGGGACAAAAATTGGAAAATTTTTCAGGGACTTTGAAAAAATTTCAACTGGAATTTTAGCCATTTTTTGGCGTGAAATTGTAAACATGTGGACATGGATTTTGAAAATTCTAGGGAGAATTTTAAAAGCTTCAACAGAATTTCAACAATTTTGAGAGGGATTTGAAAAGTTTCAATGGGAATGGGAAGAATTGGGGCAAAAATTGGAAAATTTTTAAGGGACTTTGAAAAAATTTCAACTGGAATTTTAGCCATTTTTTGACGTGAAATTGTAAACATGTGGACATGGATTTTGAAAATTCTAGAGAGAATTTTAAAAGCTTCAACAGAATTTTAGCAATTTTGAGAGGGATTTGAAAAGTTTCAATGGGAATGGGAAGAATTGGGACAAAAATTGGAAAATTTTTCAGGGACTTTGAAAAAATTTCAACTGGAATTTTCCAATTTTTTGACGTGAAATTGTAAACATGTGGACATGGATTTTGAAAATTCTAGAGAGAATTTTAAAAGCTTCAACAGAATTTCAACAATTTGGAGAGGGATTTGAAAAGTTTCAATGGGAATGGGAAGAATTGGGACAAAAATTGGAAAATTTTTCCGGGACTTTGAAAAAATTTCAACTGGAATTTTAGCCATTTTTTGACGTGAAATTGTAAACATGTGGACATGGATTTTGAAAATTCTAGAGAGAATTTTAAAAGCTTCAAGAGAATTTCAACAATTTTGAGAGGGATTTGAAAAGTTTCAATGGGAATGGGAAGAATTGGTACAGAAAGTGGAAAATTTTTAAGGGACTTTGAAAAAATTTCAACTGGAATTTTAGCCATTTTTTGACGTGAAATTGTAAACATGTGGCCATGGATTTTGAAAATTCTAGAGAGAATTTTAAAAGCTTCAACAGAATTTCAACAATTTTGAGAGGGATTTGAAAAGTTTCAATGGGAATGGGAAGAATTGGGACAAAAATTGGAAAATTTTTAAGGGACTTTGAAAAAATTTCAACTGGAATTTTAGCCATTTTTTGACGTGAAATTGTAAACATGTGGACATGGATTTTGAAAATTCTAGGGAGAATTTTAAAAGCTTCAACAGAATTTCAACAATTTTGAGAGGGATTTGAAAAGTTTCAATGGGAATGGGAAGAATTGGGGCAAAAATTGGAAAATTTTTAAGGGACTTTGAAAAAATTTCAACTGGAATTTTAGCCATTTTTTGACGTGAAATTGTAAACATGTGGACATGGATTTTGAAAATTCTAGAGAGAATTTTAAAAGCTTCAACAGAATTTCAACAATTTTGAGAGGGATTTGAAAAGTTTCAATGGGAATGGGAAGAATTGGGACAAAAATTGGAAAATTTTTAAGGGACTTTGAAAAAATTTCAACTGGAATTTTAGCAATTTTTTGACGTGAAATTGTAAACATGTGGCCATGGATTTTGAAAATTCTAGAGAGAATTTTAAAAGCTTCAACAGAATTTCAACAATTTTGAGAGGGATTTGAAAAGTTTCAATGGGAATGGGAAGAATTGGGACAAAAATTGGAAAATTTTTAAGGGACTTTGAAAAAATTTCAACTGGAATTTTAGCAATTTTGACGTGAAATTGTAAACATGTGGCCATGGATTTTGAAAATTCTAGAGAGAATTTTAAAAGCTTCAACAGAATTTCAACAATTTTGAGAGGGATTTGAAAAGTTTCAATGGGAATGGGAAGAATTGGGACAAAAATTGGAAAATTTTGAAGGGACTTTGAAAAAATTGCAACTGGAATTTTAGCCATTTTTTGACGTGAAATTGTAAACATGTTGAAGTGGATTTTGAAAATTCTAGAGAGAATTTTAAAAGCTTCAACAGAATTTCAACAATTTTGAGAGGGATTTGAAAAGTTTCAATGGGAATGGGAAGAATTGGGACAAAAATTGGAAAATTTTTCAGGGACTTTGAAAAAATTGCAACTGGAATTTTAGCCATTTTTTGACGTGAAATTGTAAACATGTGGACATGGATTTTGAAAATTCTAGAGAGAATTTTAAAAGCTTCAAGAGAATTTCAACAATTTTGAGAGGGATTTGAAAAGTTTCAATGGGAATGGGAAGAATTGGGACAAAAATTGGAAAATTTTTAAGGGACTTTGAAAAAATTTCAACTGGAATTTTAGCCATTTTTTGACGTGAAATTGTAAACATGTGGCCATGGATTTTGAAAATTCTAGAGAGAATTTTAAAAGCTTCAACAGAATTTCAACAATTTTGAGAGGGATTTGAAAAGTTTCAATGGGAATGGGAAGAATTGGGACAAAAATTGGAAAATTTTTCCGGGACTTTGAAAAAATTTCAACTGGAATTTTAGCCATTTTTTGGCGTGAAATTGTAAACATGTGGACATGGATTTTGAAAATTCTAGGGAGAATTTTAAAAGCTTCAACAGAATTTCAACAATTTTGAGAGGGATTTGAAAAGTTTCAATGGGAATGGGAAGAATTGGGGCAAAAATTGGAAAATTTTTAAGGGACTTTGAAAAATTGCAACTGGAATTTTAGCCATTTTTTGACGTGAAATTGTAAACATGTGGACATGGATTTTGAAAATTCTAGAGAGAATTTTAAAATCTTCAAGAGAATTTCAACAATATTGAGAGGGATTTGAAAAGTTTCAATGGGAATGGGAAGAATTGGGACAAAAATTGGAAAATTTTTAAGGGACTTTGAAAAAATTTCAACTGGAATTTTAGCCATTTTTTGACGTGAAATTGTAAACATGTGGACATGGATTTTGAAAATTCTAGAGAGAATTTTAAAAGCTTCAACAGAATTTCAACAATTTTGAGAGGGATTTGAAAAGTTTCAATGGGAATGGGAAGAATTGGGACAAAAATTGGAAAATTTTTAAGGGACTTTGAAAAATTTCAACTGGAATTTTAGCAATTTTGACGTGAAATTGTAAACATGTGGACATGGATTTTGAAAATTCTAGAGAGAATTTTAAAAGCTTCAACAGAATTTCAACAATTTTGAGAGGGATTTGAAAAGTTTCAATGGGAATGGGAAGAATTGGGACAAAAATTGGAAAATTTTTAAGGGACTTTGAAAAAATTGCAACTGGAATTTTAGCCATTTTTGACGTGAAATTGTAAACATGTGGCCATGGATTTTGAAAATTCTAGAGAGAATTTTAAAAGCTTCAACAGAATTTCAACAATTTTGAGAGGGATTTGAAAAGTTTCAATGGGAATGGGAAGAATTGGGACAAAAATTGGAAAATTTTTAAGGGACTTTGAAAAAATTTCAACTGGAATTTAGCCATTTTTGACGTGAAATTGTAAACATGTGGACATGGATTTTGAAAATTCTAGAGAGAATTTTAAAAGCTTCAACAGAATTTCAACAATTTTGAGAGGGATTTGAAAAGTTTCAATGGGAATGGGAAGAATTGGGACAAAAATTGGAAAATTTTTAAGGGACTTTGAAAAAATTTCAACTGGAATTTTAGCCATTTTTTGACGTGAAATTGTAAACATGTGGACATGGATTTTGAAAATTCTAGAGAGAATTTTAAAAGCTTCAACAGAATTTCAACAATTTTGAGAGGGATTTGAAAAGTTTCAATGGGAATGGGAAGAATTGGGACAAAAATTGGAAAATTTTTAAGGACTTTGAAAAAATTTCAACTGGAATTTTAGCCATTTTTTGGCGTGAAATTGTAAACATGTGGACATGGATTTTGAAAATTCTAGAGAGAATTTTAAAAGCTTCAACAGAATTTCAACAATTTTGAGAGGGATTTGAAAAGTTTCAATGGGAATGGGAAGAATTGGGACAAAAATTGGAAAATTTTTAAGGGACTTTGAAAAAATTTCAACTGGAATTTTAGCCATTTTTTGACGTGAAATTGTAAACATGTGGACATGGATTTTGAAAATTCTAGAGAGAATTTTAAAAGCTTCAAGAGAATTTCCACAATTTTGAGAGGGATTTGAAAAGTTTCAATGGGAATGGGAAGAATTGGGACAAAAATTGGAAAATTTTTAAGGGACTTTGAAAAAATTTCAACTGGAATTTTAGCCATTTTTTGACGTGAAATTGTAAACATGTGGCCATGGATTTTGAAAATTCTAGAGAGAATTTTAAAAGCTTCAAGAGAATTTCAACAATTTTGAGAGGGATTTGAAAAGAATCAATGGGAATGGGAAGAATTGGGACAAAAATTGGAAAATTTTTAAGGGACTTTGAAAAAATTTCAACTGGAATTTTAGCCATTTTTTGACGTGAAATTGTAAACATGTGGCCATGGATTTTGAAAATTCTAGAGAGAATTTTAAAAGCTTCAAGAGAATTTCAACAATTTTGAGAGGGATTTGAAAAGTTTCAATGGGAATGGGAAGAATTGGGACAAAAATTGGAAAATTTTTAAGGGACTTTGAAAAAATTTCAACTGGAATTTTAGCCATTTTTGACGTGAAATTGTAAACATGTGGACATGGATTTTGAAAATTCTAGAGAGAATTTAAAAGCTTCAACAGAATTTCAACAATTTTGAGAGGGATTTGAAAAGTTTCAATGGGAATGGGAAGAATTGGGACAAAAATTGGAAAATTTTTAAGGGACTTTGAAAAAATTTCAACTGGAATTTTAGCAATTTTGACGTGAAATTGTAAACATGTGGACATGGATTTTGAAAATTCTAGAGAGAATTTTAAAAGCTTCAACAGAATTTCAACAATTTTGAGAGGGATTTGAAAAGTTTCAATGGGAATGGGAAGAATTGGGACAAAAATTGGAAAATTTTGAAGGGACTTTGAAAAAATTGCAACTGGAATTTTAGCCATTTTTTGACGTGAAATTGTAAACATGTTGAAGTGGATTTTGAAAATTCTAGAGAGAATTTTAAAAGCTTCAACAGAATTTCAACAATTTTGAGAGGATTTGAAAAGTTTCAATGGGAATGGGAAGAATTGGGACAAAAATTGGAAAATTTTTCAGGGACTTTGAAAAAATTGCAACTGGAATTTTAGCCATTTTTTGACGTGAAATTGTAAACATGTGGACATGGATTTTGAAAATTCTAGAGAGAATTTTAAAAGCTTCAAGAGAATTTCAACAATTTTGAGAGGGATTTGAAAAGTTTCAATGGGAATGGGAAGAATTGGGACAAAAATTGGAAAATTTTTAAGGGACTTTGAAAAAATTTCAACTGGAATTTTAGCCATTTTTTGACGTGAAATTGTAAACATGTGGCCATCGATTTTGAAAATTCTAGAGAGAATTTTAAAAGCTTCAACAGAATTTCAACAATTTTGAGAGGGATTTGAAAAGTTTCAATGGGAATGGGAAGAATTGGGACAAAAATTGGAAAATTTTTCAGGGACTTTGAAAAAATTTCAACTGGAATTTTAGCCATTTTTTGGCGTGAAATTGTAAACATGTGGACATGGATTTTGAAAATTCTAGGGAGAATTTTAAAAGCTTCAACAGAATTTCAACAATTTTGAGAGGGATTTGAAAAGTTTCAATGGGAATGGGAAGAATTGGGGCAAAAATTGGAAAATTTTTAAGGGACTTTGAAAAAATTTCAACTGGAATTTTAGCATTTTTTTGACGTGAAATTGTAAACATGTGGACATGGATTTTGAAAATTCTAGAGAGAATTTTAAAATCTTCAAGAGAATTTCAACAATATTGAGAGGGATTTGAAAAGTTTCAATGGGAATGGGAAGAAAAGGGACAAAAATTGGAAAATTTTTAAGGGACTTTGAAAAAATTTCAACTGGAATTTTAGCCATTTTTTGACGTGAAATTGTAAACATGTGGACATGGATTTTGAAAATTCTAGAGAGAATTTTAAAAGCTTCAACAGAATTTCAACAATTTTGAGAGGGATTTGAAAAGTTTCAATGGGAATGGGAAGAATTGGGACAAAAATTGGAAAATTTTTAAGGGACTTTGAAAAAATTTCAACTGGAATTTTAGCAATTTTGACGTGAAATTGTAAACATGTGGACATGGATTTTGAAAATTCTAGAGAGAATTTTAAAAGCTTCAACAGAATTTCAACAATTTTGAGAGGGATTTGAAAAGTTTCAATGGGAATGGGAAGAATTGGGACAAAAATTGGGAAATTTTGAAGGGACTTTGAAAAAATTGCAACTGGAATTTTAGCCATTTTTTGACGTGAAATTGTAAACATGTGGCCATGGATTTTGAAAATTCTAGAGAGAATTTTAAAAGCTTCAACAGAATTTCAACAATTTTGAGAGGGATTTGAAAAGTTTCAATGGGAATGGGAAGAATTGGGACAAAAATTGGAAAATTTTTAAGGGACTTTGAAAAAATTTCAACTGGAATTTTAGCCATTTTTTGACGTGAAATTGTAAACATGTGGACATGGATTTTGAAAATTCTAGAGAGAATTTTAAAAGCTTCAACAGAATTTCAACAATTTTGAGAGGGATTTGAAAAGTTTCAATGGGAATGGGAAGAATTGGGACAAAAATTGGAAAATTTTTAAGGGACTTTGAAAAAATTTCAACTGGAATTTTAGCCATTTTTTGACGTGAAATTGTAAACATGTGGACATGGATTTTGAAAATTCTAGAGAGAATTTTAAAAGCTTCAACAGAATTTCAACAATTTTGAGAGGGATTTGAAAAGTTTCAATGGGAATGGGAAGAATTGGGGCAAAAGTTGGAAAATTTTTAAGGGACTTTGAAAAAATTTCAACTGGAATTTTAGCCATTTTTTGGCGTGAAATTGTAAACATGTGGACATGGATTTTGAAAATTCTAGGGAGAATTTTAAAAGCTTCAACAGAATTTCAACAATTTTGAGAGGGATTTGAAAAGTTTCAATGGGAATGGGAAGAATTGGGGCAAAAATTGGAAAATTTTTCAGGGACTTTGAAAAAATTTCAACTGGAATTTTAGCCATTTTTTGACGTGAAATTGTAAACATGTGGCCATGGATTTTGAAAATTCTAGGGAGAATTTTAAAAGCTTCAACAGAATTTCAACAATTTTGAGAGGGATTTGAAAAGTTTCAATGGGAATGGGAAGAATTGGGACAAAAATTGGAAAATTTTTAAGGGACTTTGAAAAAATTGCAACTGGAATTTTAGCCATTTTTTGACGTGAAATTGTAAACATGTGGCCATGGATTTTGAAAATTCTAGAGAGAATTTTAAAAGCTTCAACAGAATTTCAACAATTTTGAGAGGGATTTGAAAAGTTTCAATGGGAATGGGAAGAATTGGGGCAAAAGTTGGAAAATTTTTAAGGGACTTTGAAAAAATTTCAACTGGAATTTTAGCCATTTTTTGGCGTGAAATTGTAAACATGTGGACATGGATTTTGAAAATTCTAGGGAGAATTTTAAAAGCTTCAACAGAATTTCAACAATTTTGAGAGGGATTTGAAAAGTTTCAATGGGAATGGGAAGAATTGGGGCAAAAATTGGAAAATTTTTAAAGGACTTTTAAAAAATTTCAACGGGAATTTTAGCCATTTTTTTACGTGAAATTGTAAACATGTGGACATGGATTTTGAAAATTCTAGAGAGAATTTTAAAAGCTTCAACAGAATTTCAACAATTTTGAGAGGGATTTGAAAAGTTTCAATGGGAATGGGAAGAATTGGGACAAAAATTGGAAAATTTTTAAGGGACTTTGAAAAAATTTCAACTGGAATTTTAGCCATTTTTTGACGTGAAATTGTAAACATGTGGACATGGATTTTGAAAATTCTAGAGAGAATTTTAAAAGCTTCAACAGAATTTCAACAATTTTGAGAGGGATTTGAAAAGTTTCAATGGGAATGGGAAGAATTGGGGCAAAAGTTGGAAAATTTTTAAGGGACTTTGAAAAAATTTCAACTGGAATTTTAGCCATTTTTTGACGTGAAATTGTAAACATGTGGACATGGATTTTGAAAATTCTAGAGAGAATTTTAAAAGCTTCAACAGAATTTTAGCAATTTTGAGAGGGATTTGAAAAGTTTCAATGGGAATGGGAAGAATTGGGACAAAAATTGGAAAATTTTTAAGGGACTTTGAAAAAATTTCAACTGGAATTTTCCAATTTTTTGACGTGAAATTGTAAACATGTGGACATGGATTTTGAAAATTCTAGAGAGAATTTTAAAAGCTTCAACAGAATTTCAACAATTTTGAGAGGGATTTGAAAAGTTTCAATGGGAATGGGAAGAATTGGGACAAAAATTGGAAAATTTTTAAGGGACTTTGAAAAAATTTCAACTGGAATTTTCCAATTTTTTGACGTGAAATTGTAAACATGTGGACATGGATTTTGAAAATTCTAGAGAGAATTTTAAAAGCTTCAACAGAATTTCAACAATTTTGAGAGGGATTTGAAAAGTTTCAATGGGAATGGGAAGAATTTGGACAAAAATTGGAAAATTTTTCAGGGACTTTGAAAAAATTTCAACTGGAATTTTAGCCATTTTTTGACGTGAAATTGTAAACATGTGGACATGGATTTTGAAAATTCTAGAGAGAATTTTAAAAGCTTCAAGAGAATTTCAACAATTTTGAGAGGGATTTGAAAAGTTTCAATGGGAATGGGAAGAATTGGGACAGAAATTGGAAAATTTTTAAGGGACTTTGAAAAAATTTCAACTGGAATTTTAGCCATTTTTTGACGTGAAATTGTAAACATGTGGCCATGGATTTTGAAAATTCTAGAGAGAATTTTAAAAGCTTCAACAGAATTTCAACAATTTTGAGAGGGATTTGAAAAGTTTCAATGGGAATGGGAAGAATTGGGACAAAAATTGGAAAATTTTTAAGGGACTTTGAAAAAATTTCAACTGGAATTTTAGCAATTTTTTGACGTGAAATTGTAAACATGTGGACATGGATTTTGAAAATTCTAGAGAGAATTTTAAAAGCTTCAACAGAATTTCAACAATTTTGAGAGGGATTTGAAAAGTTTCAATGGGAATGGGAAGAATTGGGACAAAAATTGGAAAATTTTTAAGGGACTTTGAAAAAATTTCAACTGGAATTTTAGCCATTTTTTGACGTGAAATTGTAAACATGTGGACATGGATTTTGAAAATTCTAGAGAGAATTTTAAAAGCTTCAACAGAATTTCAACAATTTTGAGAGGGATTTGAAAAGTTTCAATGGGAATGGGAAGAATTGGGACAAAAATTGGAAAATTTTTAAGGGACTTTGAAAAAATTTCAACTGGAATTTTAGCCATTTTTTGACGTGAAATTGTAAACATGTGGACATGGATTTTGAAAATTCTAGAGAGAATTTTAAAAGCTTCAACAGAATTTCAACAATTTGGAGAGGGATTTGAAAAGTTTCAATGGGAATGGGAAGAATTGGGACAAAAATTGGAAAATTTTTAAGGGACTTTGAAAAAATTGCAACTGGAATTTTAGCCGTTTTTTGACGTGAAATTGTAAACATGTGGACATGGATTTTGAAAATTCTAGGGAGAATTTTAAAAGCTTCAAGAGAATTTCCACAATTTTGAGAGGGATTTGAAAAGTTTCAATGGGAATGGGAAGAATTGGGACAAAAATTGGAAAATTTTTAAGGGACTTTGAAAAAATTGCAACTGGAATTTTAGCCATTTTTTGACGTGAAATTGTAAACATGTGGCCATGGATTTTGAAAATTCTAGAGAGAATTTTAAAAGCTTCAACAGAATTTCAACAATTTTGAGAGGGATTTGAAAAGTTTCAATGGGAATGGGAAGAATTGGGGCAAAAATTGGAAAATTTTTAAGGGACTTTTAAAAAATTTCAACTGGAATTTTAGCCATTTTTTGACGTGAAATTGTAAACATGTGGACATGGATTTTGAAAATTCTAGAGAGAATTTTAAAAGCTTCAACAGAATTTCAACAATTTTGAGAGGGATTTGAAAAGTTTCAATGGGAATGGGAAGAATTGGGACAAAAATTGGAAAATTTTTAAGGGACTTTGAAAAAATTTCAACTGGAATTTTAGCCATTTTTTGACGTGAAATTGTAAACATGTGGCCATGGATTTTGAAAATTCTAGAGAGAATTTTAAAAGCTTCAACAGAATTTCAACAATTTTGAGAGGGATTTGAAAAGTTTCAATGGGAATGGGAAGAATTGGGGCAAAAGTTGGAAAATTTTTAAGGGACTTTGAAAAAATTTCAACTGGAATTTTAGCCATTTTTTGACGTGAAATTGTAAACATGTGGCCATGGATTTTGAAAATTCTAGAGAGAATTTTAAAAGCTTCAACAGAATTTTAGCAATTTTGAGAGGGATTTAAAAAGTTTCAATGGGAATGGGAAGAATTGGTACAAAAATTGGAAAATTTTTAAGGGACTTTGAAAAAATTTCAACTGGAATTTTAGCCATTTTTTGACGTGAAATTGTAAACATGTGGCCATGGATTTTGAAAATTCTAGAGAGAATTTTAAAAGCTTCAACAGAATTTCAACAATTTTGAGAGGGATTTGAAAAGTTTCAATGGGAATGGGAAGAATTGGGACAAAAATTGGAAAATTTTTAAGGGACTTTGAAAAAATTTCAACTGGAATTTTCCAATTTTTTGACGTGAAATTGTAAACATGTGGACATGGATTTTGAAAATTCTAGAGAGAAATTTAAAAGCTTCAACAGAATTTCAACAATTTGGAGAGGGATTTGAAAAGTTTCAATGGGAATGGGAAGAATTGGGACAAAAATTGGAAAATTTTGAAGGGACTTTGAAAAAATTGCAACTGGAATTTTAGCCATTTTTTGACGTGACATTGTAAACATGTGGACATGGATTTTGAAAATTCTAGAGAGAATTTTAAAAGCTTCAAGAGAATTTCAACAATTTTGAGAGGGATTTGAAAAGTTTCAATGGGAATGGGAAGAATTGGTACAGAAATTGGAAAATTTTTAAGGGACTTTGAAAAAATTTCAACTGGAATTTTAGCCATTTTTTGACGTGAAATTGTAAACATGTGGCCATGGATTTTGAAAATTCTAGAGAGAATTTTAAAAGCTTCAACAGAATTTCAACAATTTGGAGAGGGATTTGAAAAGTTTCAATGGGAATGGGAAGAATTGGGACAAAAATTGGAAAATTTTTAAGGGACTTTGAAAAAATTGCAACTGGAATTTTAGCCGTTTTTTGACGTGAAATTGTAAACATGTGGACATGGATTTTGAAAATTCTAGGGAGAATTTTAAAAGCTTCAAGAGAATTTCCACAATTTTGAGAGGGATTTGAAAAGTTTCAATGGGAATGGGAAGAATTGGGACAAAAATTGGAAAATTTTTAAGGGACTTTGAAAAAATTGCAACTGGAATTTTAGCCATTTTTTGACGTGAAATTGTAAACATGTGGCCATGGATTTTGAAAATTCTAGAGAGAATTTTAAAAGCTTCAACAGAATTTCAACAATTTTGAGAGGGATTTGAAAAGTTTCAATGGGAATGGGAAGAATTGGGGCAAAAATTGGAAAATTTTTAAGGGACTTTTAAAAAATTTCAACTGGAATTTTAGCCATTTTTTGACGTGAAATTGTAAACATGTGGACATGGATTTTGAAAATTCTAGAGAGAATTTTAAAAGCTTCAACAGAATTTCAACAATTTTGAGAGGGATTTGAAAAGTTTCAATGGGAATGGGAAGAATTGGGACAAAAATTGGAAAATTTTTAAGGGACTTTGAAAAAATTTCAACTGGAATTTTAGCCATTTTTTGACGTGAAATTGTAAACATGTGGCCATGGATTTTGAAAATTCTAGAGAGAATTTTAAAAGCTTCAAGAGAATTTCAACAATTTTGAGAGGGATTTGAAAAGTTTCAATGGGAATGGGAAGAATTGGGGCAAAAGTTGGAAAATTTTTAAGGGACTTTGAAAAAATTTCAACTGGAATTTTAGCCATTTTTTGACGTGAAATTGTAAACATGTGGACATGGATTTTGAAAATTCTAGAGAGAATTTTAAAAGCTTCAACAGAATTTTAGCAATTTTGAGAGGGATTTAAAAAGTTTCAATGGGAATGGGAAGAATTGGTACAAAAATTGGAAAATTTTTAAGGGACTTTGAAAAAATTTCAACTGGAATTTTAGCCATTTTTTGACGTGAAATTGTAAACATGTGGCCATGGATTTTGAAAATTCTAGAGAGAATTTTAAAAGCTTCAACAGAATTTCAACAATTTTGAGAGGGATTTGAAAAGTTTCAATGGGAATGGGAAGAATTGGGACAAAAATTGGAAAATTTTTAAGGGACTTTGAAAAAATTTCAACTGGAATTTTCCAATTTTTTGACGTGAAATTGTAAACATGTGGACATGGATTTTGAAAATTCTAGAGAGAATTTTAAAAGCTTCAACAGAATTTCAACAATTTGGAGAGGGATTTGAAAAGTTTCAATGGGAATGGGAAGAATTGGGACAAAAATTGGAAAATTTTGAAGGGACTTTGAAAAAATTGCAACTGGAATTTTAGCCATTTTTTGACGTGACATTGTAAACATGTGGACATGGATTTTGAAAATTCTAGAGAGAATTTTAAAAGCTTCAAGAGAATTTCAACAATTTTGAGAGGGATTTGAAAAGTTTCAATGGGAATGGAAGAATTGGTACAGAAATTGGAAAATTTTTAAGGGACTTTGAAAAAATTTCAACTGGAATTTTAGCCATTTTTTGACGTGAAATTGTAAACATGTGGCCATGGATTTTGAAAATTCTAGAGAGAATTTTAAAAGCTTCAACAGAATTTCAACAATTTTGAGAGGGATTTGAAAAGTTTCAATGGGAATGGGAAGAATTGGGACAAAAATTGGAAAATTTTTAAGGGACTTTGAAAAAATTTCAACTGGAATTTTAGCCACTTTTTGACGTGAAATTGTAAACATGTGGACATGGATTTTGAAAATTCTAGGGAGAATTTTAAAAGCTTCAACAGAATTTCAACAATTTTGAGAGGGATTTGAAAAGTTTCAATGGGAATGGGAAGAATTGGGACAAAAATTGGAAAATTTTTAAGGGACTTTGAAAAATTTCAACTGGAATTTTAGCCATTTTTTGACGTGAAATTGTAAACATGATGAAGTGGATTTTGAAAATTCTAGAGAGAATTTTAAAAGCTTCAAGAGAATTTCAACAATTTTGAGAGGGATTTGAAAAGTTTCAATGGGAATGGGAAGAATTGGGACAAAAAATGGAAAATTTTGAAGGGACTTTGAAAAAATTGCAACTGGAATTTTAGCCATTTTTTGACGTGAAATTGTAAACATGTGGACATGGATTTTGAAAATTCTAGAGAGAATTTTAAAAGCTTCAACAGAATTTCAACAATTTTGAGAGGGATTTGAAAAGTTTCAATGGGAATGGGAAGAATTGGGACAAAAATTGGAAAATTTTTCAGGGACTTTGAAAAAATTTCAACTGGAATTTTAGCCATTTTTTTATGTGAAATTGTAAACATGTGGACATGGATTTTGAAAATTCTAGAGAGAATTTTAAAAGCTTCAACAGAATTTCAACAATTTGGAGAGGGATTTGAAAAGTTTCAATGGGAATGGGAAGAATTGGGACAAAAATTGGAAAATTTTTAAGGGACTTTGAAAAAATTTCAACTGGAATTTTAGCCGTTTTTTGACGTGAAATTGTAAACATGTGGACATGGATTTTGAAAATTTTAGAGAGAATTTTAAAAGCTTCAAGAGAATTTCCACAATTTTGAGAGGGATTTGAAAAGTTTCAATGGGAATGGGAAGAATTGGGACAAAAATTGGAAAATTTTTAAGGGACTTTGAAAAAATTTCAACTGGAATTTTAGCCATTTTTTGACGTGAAATTGTAAACATGTGGCCATGGATTTTGAAAATTCTAGAGAGAATTTTAAAAGCTTCAAGAGAATTTCAACAATTTTGAGAGGGATTTGAAAAGTTTCAATGGGAATGGGAAGAATTGGGACAAAAATTGGAAAATTTTTAAGGGACTTTGAAAAAATTTCAACTGGAATTTTAGCCATTTTTTGACGTGAAATTGTAAACATGATGAAGTGGATTTTGAAAATTCTAGAGAGAATTTTAAAAGCTTCAAGAGAATTTCAACAATTTTGAGAGGGATTTGAAAAGTTTCAATGGGAATGGGAAGAATTGGGAGAAAAATTGGAAAAATTTTAAGGGACTTTGAAAAAATTGCAACTGGAATTTTAGCCATTTTTTGACGTGAAATTGTAAACATGTGGACATGGATTTTGAAAATTCTAGAGAGAATTTTAAAAGCTTCAACAGAATTTCAACAATTTTGAGAGGGATTTGAAAAGTTTCAATGGGAATGGGAAGAATTGGGACAAAAATTGGAAAATTTTTAAGGGACTTTGAAAAAATTTCAACTGGAATTTTAGCAATTTTGACGTGAAATTGTAAACATGTGGCCATGGATTTTGAAAATTCTAGAGAGAATTTTAAAAGCTTCAAGAGAATTTCAACAATTTTGAGAGGGATTTGAAAAGTTTCAATGGGAATGGGAAGAATTGGGACAAAAATTGGAAATTTTTTAAGGGACTTTGAAAAAATTTCAACTGGAATTTTAGCCATTTTTTGACGTGAAATTGTAAACATGTTGAAGTGGATTTTGAAAATTCTAGAGAGAATTTTAAAAGCTTCAACAGAATTTCAACAATTTTGAGAGGGATTTGAAAAGTTTCAATGGGAATGGGAAGAATTGGGACAAAAATTGGAAAATTTTGAAGGGACTTTGAAAAAATTTCAACTGGAATTTTAGCCATTTTTTGACGTGAAATTGTAAACATGTGGACATGGATTTTGAAAATTCTAGAGAGAATTTTAAAAGCTTCAAGAGAATTTCAACAATTTTGAGAGGGATTTGAAAAGTTTCAATGGGAATGGGAAGAATTGGTACAAAAATTGGAAAATTTTTAAGGGACTTTGAAAAAATTTCAACTGGAATTTTAGCCATTTTTTGACGTGAAATTGTAAACATGTGGCCATGGATTTTGAAAATTCTAGAGAGAATTTTAAAAGCTTCAACAGAATTTCAACAATTTTGAGAGGGATTTGAAAAGTTTCAATGGGAATGGGAAGAATTGGGACAAAAATTGGAAAATTTTTAAGGGACTTTGAAAAAATTTCAACTGGAATTTTCCAATTTTTTGACGTGAAATTGTAAACATGTGGACATGGATTTTGAAAATTCTAGAGAGAATTTTAAAAGCTTCAACAGAATTTCAACAATTTGGAGAGGGATTTGAAAAGTTTCAATGGGAATGGGAAGAATTGGGACAAAAATTGGAAAATTTTGAAGGGACTTTGAAAAAATTGCAACTGGAATTTTAGCCATTTTTTGACGTGACATTGTAAACATGTGGACATGGATTTTGAAAATTCTAGAGAGAATTTTAAAAGCTTCAAGAGAATTTCAACAATTTTGAGAGGGATTTGAAAAGTTTCAATGGGAATGGGAAGAATTGGTACAGAAATTGGAAAATTTTTAAGGGACTTTGAAAAAATTTCAACTGGAATTTTAGCCATTTTTTGACGTGAAATTGTAAACATGTGGCCATGGATTTTGAAAATTCTAGAGAGAATTTTAAAAGCTTCAACAGAATTTCAACAATTTTGAGAGGGATTTGAAAAGTTTCAATGGGAATGGGAAGAATTGGGACAAAAATTGGAAAATTTTTAAGGGACTTTGAAAAAATTTCAACTGGAATTTTAGCCACTTTTTGACGTGAAATTGTAAACATGTGGACATGGATTTTGAAAATTCTAGGGAGAATTTTAAAAGCTTCAACAGAATTTCAACAATTTTGAGAGGGATTTGAAAAGTTTCAATGGGAATGGGAAGAATTGGGACAAAAATTGGAAAATTTTTAAGGGACTTTGAAAAAATTTCAACTGGAATTTTAGCCATTTTTTGACGTGAAATTGTAAACATGATGAAGTGGATTTTGAAAATTCTAGAGAGAATTTTAAAAGCTTCAAGAGAATTTCAACAATTTTGAGAGGGATTTGAAAAGTTTCAATGGGAATGGGAAGAATTGGGACAAAAAATGGAAAATTTTGAAGGGACTTTGAAAAAATTGCAACTGGAATTTTAGCCATTTTTTGACGTGAAATTGTAAACATGTGGACATGGATTTTGAAAATTCTAGAGAGAATTTTAAAAGCTTCAACAGAATTTCAACAATTTTGAGAGGGATTTGAAAAGTTTCAATGGGAATGGGAAGAATTGGGACAAAAATTGGAAAATTTTTCAGGGACTTTGAAAAAATTTCAACTGGAATTTTAGCCATTTTTTTATGTGAAATTGTAAACATGTGGACATGGATTTTGAAAATTCTAGAGAGAATTTTAAAAGCTTCAACAGAATTTCAACAATTTGGAGAGGGATTTGAAAAGTTTCAATGGGAATGGGAAGAATTGGGACAAAAATTGGAAAATTTTTAAGGGACTTTGAAAAAATTTCAACTGGAATTTTAGCCGTTTTTTGACGTGAAATTGTAAACATGTGGACATGGATTTTGAAAATTTTAGAGAGAATTTTAAAAGCTTCAAGAGAATTTCCACAATTTTGAGAGGGATTTGAAAAGTTTCAATGGGAATGGGAAGAATTGGGACAAAAATTGGAAAATTTTTAAGGGACTTTGAAAAAATTTCAACTGGAATTTTAGCCATTTTTTGACGTGAAATTGTAAACATGTGGCCATGGATTTTGAAAATTCTAGAGAGAATTTTAAAAGCTTCAAGAGAATTTCAACAATTTTGAGAGGGATTTGAAAAGTTTCAATGGGAATGGGAAGAATTGGGACAAAAATTGGAAAATTTTTAAGGGACTTTGAAAAAATTTCAACTGGAATTTTAGCCATTTTTTGACGTGAAATTGTAAACATGATGAAGTGGATTTTGAAAATTCTAGAGAGAATTTTAAAAGCTTCAAGAGAATTTCAACAATTTTGAGAGGGATTTGAAAAGTTTCAATGGGAATGGGAAGAATTGGGAGAAAAATTGGAAAAATTTTAAGGGACTTTGAAAAAATTGCAACTGGAATTTTAGCCATTTTTTGACGTGAAATTGTAAACATGTGGACATGGATTTTGAAAATTCTAGAGAGAATTTTAAAAGCTTCAACAGAATTTCAACAATTTTGAGAGGGATTTGAAAAGTTTCAATGGGAATGGGAAGAATTGGGACAAAAATTGGAAAATTTTTAAGGGACTTTGAAAAAATTTCAACTGGAATTTTAGCAATTTTGACGTGAAATTGTAAACATGTGGCCATGGATTTTGAAAATTCTAGAGAGAATTTTAAAAGCTTCAAGAGAATTTCAACAATTTTGAGAGGGATTTGAAAAGTTTCAATGGGAATGGGAAGAATTGGGACAAAAATTGGAAATTTTTTAAGGGACTTTGAAAAAATTTCAACTGGAATTTTAGCCATTTTTTGACGTGAAATTGTAAACATGTTGAAGTGGATTTTGAAAATTCTAGAGAGAATTTTAAAAGCTTCAACAGAATTTCAACAATTTTGAGAGGGATTTGAAAAGTTTCAATGGGAATGGGAAGAATTGGGACAAAAATTGGAAAATTTTGAAGGGACTTTGAAAAAATTTCAACTGGAATTTTAGCCATTTTTTGACGTGAAATTGTAAACATGTGGACATGGATTTTGAAAATTCTAGAGAGAATTTTAAAAGCTTCAACAGAATTTCAACAATTTTGAGAGGGATTTGAAAAGTTTCAATGGGAATGGGAAGAATTGGGACAAAAACTGGAAAATTTTTAAGGGACTTTGAAAAAATTTCAACTGGAATTTTAGCCTTTTTTAATGTGAAATTGTAAACATGTGGACATGGATTTTGAAAATTCTAGAGAGAATTTTAAAAGCTTCAAGAGAATTTCAACAATTTTGAGAGGGATTTGAAAAGTTTCAATGGGAATGGGAAGAATTGGGACAAAAATTGGAAAATTTTTAAGGGACTTTGAAAAAATTTCAACTGGAATTTTTGCCATTTTTTGGCGTGAAATTGTAAACATGTGGACATGGATTTTGAAAATTCTAGAGAGAATTTTAAAAGCTTCAACAGAATTTCAACAATTTTGAGAGGGATTTGAAAAGTTTCAATGGGAATGGGAAGAATTGGGGCAAAAATTGGAAAATTTTTCAGGGACTTTGAAAAAATTGCAACTGGAATTTTAGCCATTTTTTGACGTGAAATTGTAAACATGTGGCCATGGATTTTGAAAATTCTAGAGAGAATTTTAAAAGCTTCAAGAGAATTTCAACAATTTTGAGAGGGATTTGAAAAGTTTCAATGGGAATGGGAAGAATTGGGGCAAAAATTGGAAAATTTTTAAGGGACTTTGAAAAAATTTCAACTGGAATTTTAGCAATTTTTTGACGTGAAATTGTAAACATGTTGAAGTGGATTTTGAAAATTCTAGAGAGAATTTTAAAAGCTTCAACAGAATTTCAACAATTTTGAGAGGGATTTGAAAAGTTTCAATGGGAATGGGAAGAATTGGGACAAAAATTGGAAAACTTTTAAGGGACTTTGAAAAAATTGCAACTGGAATTTTAGCCATTTTTTGACGTGAAATTGTAAACATGTGGACATGGATTTTGAAAATTCTAGAGAGAATTTTAAAAGCTTCAACAGAATTTCAACAATTTTGAGAGGGATTTGAAAAGTTTCAATGGGAATGGGAAGAATTGGGACAAAAATTGGAAAATTTTTAAGGGACTTTGAAAAAATTTCAACTGGAATTTTAGCCTTTTTTTATGTGAAATTGTAAACATGTGGCCATGGATTTTGAAAATTCTAGAGAGAATTTTAAAAGCTTCAAGAGAATTTCAACAATTTTGAGAGGGATTTGAAAAGTTTCAATGGGAATGGGAAGAATTGGGACAAAAATTGGAAAATTTTGAAGGGACTTTGAAAAAATTGCAACTGGAATTTTAGCCATTTTTTGACGTGAAATTGTAAACATGTGGACATGGATTTTGAAAATTCTAGAGAGAATTTTAAAAGCTTCAACAGAATTTCAACAATTTTGAGAGGGATTTGAAAAGTTTCAATGGGAATGGGAAGAATTGGGACAAAAATTGGAAAATTTTTCAGGGACTTTGAAAAAATTTCAACTGGAATTTTAGCCATTTTTTGACGTGAAATTGTAAACATGTGGACATGGATTTTGAAAATTCTAGAGAGAATTTTAAAAGCTTCAAGAGAATTTCAACAATTTTGAGAGGGATTTGAAAAGTTTCAATGGGAATGGGAAGAATTGGGGCAAAAATTGGAAAATTTTTAAGGGACTTTGAAAAAATTTCAACTGGAATTTTAGCCATTTTTTGACGTGAAATTGTAAACATGTGGACATGGATTTTGAAAATTCTAGAGAGAATTTTAAAAGCTTCAAGAGAATTTCAACAATTTGGAGAGGGATTTGAAAAGTTTCAATGGGAATGGGAAGAATTGGGACAAAAATTGGAAAATTTTTAAGGGACTTTGAAAAAATTTCAACTGGAATTTTAGCCATTTTTTGACGTGAAATTGTAAACATGTGGCCATGGATTTTGAAAATTCTAGAGAGAATTTTAAAAGCTTCAACAGAATTTCAACAATTTTGAGAGGGATTTGAAAAGTTTCAATGGGAATGGGAAGAATTGGGACAAAAATTGGAAAATTTTTAAGGGACTTTGAAAAAATTTCAACTGGAATTTTAGCCATTTTTTGGCGTGAAATTGTAAACATGTGGACATGGATTTTGAAAATTCTAGAGAGAATTTTAAAAGCTTCAACAGAATTTCAACAATTTTGAGAGGGATTTGAAAAGTTTCAATGGGAATGGGAAGAATTGGGACAAAAATTGGAAAATTTTTAAGGGACTTTGAAAAAATTGCAACTGGAATTTTAGCCGTTTTTTGACGTGAAATTGTAAACATGTGGACATGGATTTTGAAAATTCTAGGGAGAATTTTAAAAGCTTCAAGAGAATTTCCACAATTTTGAGAGGGATTTGAAAAGTTTCAATGGGAATGGGAAGAATTGGGACAAAAATTGGAAAATTTTTAAGGGACTTTGAAAAAATTGCAACTGGAATTTTAGCCATTTTTTGACGTGAAATTGTAAACATGTGGCCATGGATTTTGAAAATTCTAGAGAGAATTTTAAAAGCTTCAACAGAATTTCAACAATTTTGAGAGGGATTTGAAAAGTTTCAATGGGAATGGGAAGAATTGGGGCAAAAATTGGAAAATTTTTAAGGGACTTTTAAAAAATTTCAACTGGAATTTTAGCCATTTTTTGACGTGAAATTGTAAACATGTGGACATGGATTTTGAAAATTCTAGAGAGAATTTTAAAAGCTTCAACAGAATTTCAACAATTTTGAGAGGGATTTGAAAAGTTTCAATGGGAATGGGAAGAATTGGGACAAAAATTGGAAAATTTTGAAGGGACTTTGAAAAAATTTCAACTGGAATTTTAGCCATTTTTTGACGTGAAATTGTAAACATGTGGCCATGGATTTTGAAAATTCTAGAGAGAATTTTAAAAGCTTCAACAGAATTTCAACAATTTTGAGAGGGATTTGAAAAGTTTCAATGGGAATGGGAAGAATTGGGGCAAAAGTTGGAAAATTTTTAAGGGACTTTGAAAAAATTTCAACTGGAATTTTAGCCATTTTTTGACGTGAAATTGTAAACATGTGGACATGGATTTTGAAAATTCTAGAGAGAATTTTAAAAGCTTCAACAGAATTTTAGCAATTTTGAGAGGGATTTAAAAAGTTTCAATGGGAATGGGAAGAATTGGTACAAAAATTGGAAAATTTTTAAGGGACTTTGAAAAAATTTCAACTGGAATTTTAGCCATTTTTTGACGTGAAATTGTAAACATGTGGCCATGGATTTTGAAAATTCTAGAGAGAATTTTAAAAGCTTCAACAGAATTTCAACAATTTTGAGAGGGATTTGAAAAGTTTCAATGGGAATGGGAAGAATTGGGACAAAAATTGGAAAATTTTTAAGGGACTTTGAAAAAATTTCAACTGGAATTTTCCAATTTTTTGACGTGAAATTGTAAACATGTGGACATGGATTTTGAAAATTCTAGAGAGAATTTTAAAAGCTTCAACAGAATTTCAACAATTTGGAGAGGGATTTGAAAAGTTTCAATGGGAATGGGAAGAATTGGGACAAAAATTGGAAAATTTTGAAGGGACTTTGAAAAAATTGCAACTGGAATTTTAGCCATTTTTTGACGTGACATTGTAAACATGTGGACATGGATTTTGAAAATTCTAGAGAGAATTTTAAAAGCTTCAAGAGAATTTCAACAATTTTGAGAGGGATTTGAAAAGTTTCAATGGGAATGGGAAGAATTGGTACAGAAATTGGAAAATTTTTAAGGGACTTTGAAAAAATTTCAACTGGAATTTTAGCCATTTTTTGACGTGAAATTGTAAACATGTGGCCATGGATTTTGAAAATTCTAGAGAGAATTTTAAAAGCTTCAACAGAATTTCAACAATTTTGAGAGGGATTTGAAAAGTTTCAATGGGAATGGGAAGAATTGGGACAAAAATTGGAAAATTTTTAAGGGACTTTGAAAAAATTTCAACTGGAATTTTAGCCACTTTTTGACGTGAAATTGTAAACATGTGGACATGGATTTTGAAAATTCTAGGGAGAATTTTAAAAGCTTCAACAGAATTTCAACAATTTTGAGAGGGATTTGAAAAGTTTCAATGGGAATGGGAAGAATTGGGACAAAAATTGGAAAATTTTTAAGGGACTTTGAAAAAATTTCAACTGGAATTTTAGCCATTTTTTGACGTGAAATTGTAAACATGATGAAGTGGATTTTGAAAATTCTAGAGAGAATTTTAAAAGCTTCAAGAGAATTTCAACAATTTTGAGAGGGATTTGAAAAGTTTCAATGGGAATGGGAAGAATTGGGACAAAAATTGGAAAATTTTGAAGGGACTTTGAAAAAATTGCAACTGGAATTTTAGCCATTTTTTGACGTGAAATTGTAAACATGTGGACATGGATTTTGAAAATTCTAGAGAGAATTTTAAAAGCTTCAACAGAATTTCAACAATTTTGAGAGGGATTTGAAAAGTTTCAATGGGAATGGGAAGAATTGGGACAAAAATTGGAAAATTTTTAAGGGACTTTGAAAAAATTTCAACTGGAATTTTAGCCATTTTTTTATGTGAAATTGTAAACATGTGGACATGGATTTTGAAAATTCTAGAGAGAATTTTAAAAGCTTCAACAGAATTTCAACAATTTGGAGAGGGATTTGAAAAGTTTCAATGGGAATGGGAAGAATTGGGACAAAAATTGGAAAATTTTTAAGGGACTTTGAAAAAATTTCAACTGGAATTTTAGCCGTTTTTTGACGTGAAATTGTAAACATGTGGACATGGATTTTGAAAATTTTAGAGAGAATTTTAAAAGCTTCAAGAGAATTTCCACAATTTTGAGAGGGATTTGAAAAGTTTCAATGGGAATGGGAAGAATTGGGACAAAAATTGGAAAATTTTTAAGGGACTTTGAAAAAATTTCAACTGGAATTTTAGCCATTTTTTGACGTGAAATTGTAAACATGTGGCCATGGATTTTGAAAATTCTAGAGAGAATTTTAAAAGCTTCAAGAGAATTTCAACAATTTTGAGAGGGATTTGAAAAGTTTCAATGGGAATGGGAAGAATTGGGACAAAAATTGGAAAATTTTTAAGGGACTTTGAAAAAATTTCAACTGGAATTTTAGCCATTTTTTGACGTGAAATTGTAAACATGATGAAGTGGATTTTGAAAATTCTAGAGAGAATTTTAAAAGCTTCAAGAGAATTTCAACAATTTTGAGAGGGATTTGAAAAGTTTCAATGGGAATGGGAAGAATTGGGAGAAAAATTGGAAAAATTTTAAGGGACTTTGAAAAAATTGCAACTGGAATTTTAGCCATTTTTTGACGTGAAATTGTAAACATGTGGACATGGATTTTGAAAATTCTAGAGAGAATTTTAAAAGCTTCAACAGAATTTCAACAATTTTGAGAGGGATTTGAAAAGTTTCAATGGGAATGGGAAGAATTGGGACAAAAATTGGAAAATTTTTAAGGGACTTTGAAAAAATTTCAACTGGAATTTTAGCAATTTTGACGTGAAATTGTAAACATGTGGCCATGGATTTTGAAAATTCTAGAGAGAATTTTAAAAGCTTCAAGAGAATTTCAACAATTTTGAGAGGGATTTGAAAAGTTTCAATGGGAATGGGAAGAATTGGGACAAAAATTGGAAATTTTTTAAGGGACTTTGAAAAAATTTCAACTGGAATTTTAGCCATTTTTTGACGTGAAATTGTAAACATGTTGAAGTGGATTTTGAAAATTCTAGAGAGAATTTTAAAAGCTTCAACAGAATTTCAACAATTTTGAGAGGGATTTGAAAAGTTTCAATGGGAATGGGAAGAATTGGGACAAAAATTGGAAAATTTTGAAGGGACTTTGAAAAAATTTCAACTGGAATTTTAGCCATTTTTTGACGTGAAATTGTAAACATGTGGACATGGATTTTGAAAATTCTAGAGAGAATTTTAAAAGCTTCAACAGAATTTCAACAATTTTGAGAGGGATTTGAAAAGTTTCAATGGGAATGGGAAGAATTGGGACAAAAACTGGAAAATTTTTAAGGGACTTTGAAAAAATTTCAACTGGAATTTTAGCCTTTTTTAATGTGAAATTGTAAACATGTGGACATGGATTTTGAAAATTCTAGAGAGAATTTTAAAAGCTTCAAGAGAATTTCAACAATTTTGAGAGGGATTTGAAAAGTTTCAATGGGAATGGGAAGAATTGGGACAAAAATTGGAAAATTTTTAAGGGACTTTGAAAAAATTTCAACTGGAATTTTTGCCATTTTTTGGCGTGAAATTGTAAACATGTGGACATGGATTTTGAAAATTCTAGAGAGAATTTTAAAAGCTTCAACAGAATTTCAACAATTTTGAGAGGGATTTGAAAAGTTTCAATGGGAATGGGAAGAATTGGGGCAAAAATTGGAAAATTTTTCAGGGACTTTGAAAAAATTGCAACTGGAATTTTAGCCATTTTTTGACGTGAAATTGTAAACATGTGGCCATGGATTTTGAAAATTCTAGAGAGAATTTTAAAAGCTTCAAGAGAATTTCAACAATTTTGAGAGGGATTTGAAAAGTTTCAATGGGAATGGGAAGAATTGGGGCAAAAATTGGAAAATTTTTAAGGGACTTTGAAAAAATTTCAACTGGAATTTTAGCAATTTTTTGACGTGAAATTGTAAACATGTTGAAGTGGATTTTGAAAATTCTAGAGAGAATTTTAAAAGCTTCAACAGAATTTCAACAATTTTGAGAGGGATTTGAAAAGTTTCAATGGGAATGGGAAGAATTGGGACAAAAATTGGAAAACTTTTAAGGGACTTTGAAAAAATTGCAACTGGAATTTTAGCCATTTTTTGACGTGAAATTGTAAACATGTGGACATGGATTTTGAAAATTCTAGAGAGAATTTTAAAAGCTTCAACAGAATTTCAACAATTTTGAGAGGGATTTGAAAAGTTTCAATGGGAATGGGAAGAATTGGGACAAAAATTGGAAAATTTTTAAGGGACTTTGAAAAAATTTCAACTGGAATTTTAGCCTTTTTTTATGTGAAATTGTAAACATGTGGCCATGGATTTTGAAAATTCTAGAGAGAATTTTAAAAGCTTCAAGAGAATTTCAACAATTTTGAGAGGGATTTGAAAAGTTTCAATGGGAATGGGAAGAATTGGGACAAAAATTGGAAAATTTTGAAGGGACTTTGAAAAAATTGCAACTGGAATTTTAGCCATTTTTTGACGTGAAATTGTAAACATGTGGACATGGATTTTGAAAATTCTAGAGAGAATTTTAAAAGCTTCAACAGAATTTCAACAATTTTGAGAGGGATTTGAAAAGTTTCAATGGGAATGGGAAGAATTGGGACAAAAATTGGAAAATTTTTCAGGGACTTTGAAAAAATTTCAACTGGAATTTTAGCCATTTTTTGACGTGAAATTGTAAACATGTGGACATGGATTTTGAAAATTCTAGAGAGAATTTTAAAAGCTTCAAGAGAATTTCAACAATTTTGAGAGGGATTTGAAAAGTTTCAATGGGAATGGGAAGAATTGGGGCAAAAATTGGAAAATTTTTAAGGGACTTTGAAAAAATTTCAACTGGAATTTTAGCCATTTTTTGACGTGAAATTGTAAACATGTGGACATGGATTTTGAAAATTCTAGAGAGAATTTTAAAATCTTCAAGAGAATTTCAACAATTTTGAGAGGGATTTGAAAAGTTTCAATG